>NC_072426.2:48875833-49179814 GCF_028878055.3 Symphalangus syndactylus | reverse complement strand
CATTGATTTTGTATCCTGAGACTTTGCTGAAGTTGCTTATCAGCTTAAGAAGATTTTGAGCTGAGACAATGGGGTTTTCTAAATATACAATCATGTCATCTGCAAACAGGGACAATTTGACTTCCTTTTTTCCTACTTGAATACCCTTTATTTCTTTCTGCCCTAGCCAGAACTTCCAACACCATGTTGAATAGGAGTGGTGAGACAGGGCATCCCTGTCTTATGCCAGTTTTCAAAGGGAATGCTTCCAGTTTTTGCCCATTCAGTATGATATTGGCTGTGGGTTTGTCACAAATAGCTCTTACTATTTTGAGATACATCCCATCAATACCTAATTTATTGAGAGTTTTTAGCATGAAGGGCTGTTGAGTTTTGTTGAGGCCTTTTCTGCATCTATTGAGATAATCATGTGGTTTTTGTCTTTGGTTCTGTTTATGATGGATTACGTTCATTGATTTGCATATATTGAACCAGCCTTGCATCCCAGGGATGAAGCCAACTTGATCGTGGTGGATAATCTTTTTGATGTGCTGCTGGATTCGGTTTGCCAGTATTTTATTGAGGATTTTTGCATCAATACCAAACATCTACAACCATCTGATCTTTGACAAACCTGACAAAAACAAGAAATGGCAAAAGGATTCCCAACTTAATAAATGGTGCTGGGAAAACTGGCTAACCATATGTAGAAAGCTGAAACTGGGTCCCTTCCTTACACCTTACAGAAAAATTAATTCAAGATGGATTAAAGACTTAAATATTAGACCTAAAATAATAAAAACCCTAGAAGAAAACCTAGGCAATACCATTCAGGATGTAGGCATGGGCAAGGACTTCATGTCTAAAACACCAAAAGCAATGGCAACAAAAGCCAGAATTGACAAATGGGATCTAATTAAACTAAAGAGCTTCAGCACAGCAAAAGAAACCACCATCAGAGTGAACAGGCAGCCTAAAAAATGGGAGAAAATTTTTACAATCTACACATCTGACAGAGGGCTAATATCCAGAATCTACAAAGAACTTAAACAAATTTACAAGAAAAAATCAAACAATCCCATCAAAAAGTGGGCAAAAGATATGAACAGACACTTCTCAAAAGAAGACATTAATGCAGCCAAAAGACACATGAAAAAATGCTCATCACTGGCCATCAGAGAAATGCAAATCAAAACCACAATGAGATACCATCTCATACCAGTTAGAATGACGATCATTAAAAAGTCAGGAAACAACAGGTGCTGGAGAGGATGTGGAGAAATAGGAACACTTTTACACTGTTGGTGGGACTGTAAACTAGTTCAACCATCATGGAAGTCAGTGTGGCGATTCCTCAAGGATCTAGAACTAGAAATACCATTTGACCTAGCAATCTTATTACTGGGTATATACCCAAAGGATTATAAATCATGCTGCTATAAAGACGCATGCACACGTATGTTTATTGTGGCACTATTCACAATAGCAGAGACCTGGTACCAACCCAAATGTCTGTCAATGATAGACTGGATTAAGAAAATGTGGCACATATGCACCATGGAATACTATGCAGCCATAAAAAAGATGAGTTCGTGTCCTCTGTAGGGACATGGATGAAGCTGGAAACCATCATTCTGAACAAAGTATTGCAAGGACAAAAAACCAAACACCGCATGTTCTCACTCATAAGTGGGAATTGAACAATGAGAACACTTGGACACACGGTGGGGACATCACACACAGGTGCCTGTCATGGGGTGGGGGGAAGGGGGAGGGATAGCATTAGGAGATATACCTAATGTAAAGGATGAGTTAATGGGTGCAGCACACCAACATGGCACATGTATACATATGTAACAAATCTGCACATTGTGCACAAGAACCCTAGAACTTAAAGTATAATTAAAAACAAAAAAAGATGCATTGTTGTTTATTTGCAGTTTCTCTTCTTTTTTGATGTAAGTGCTTACAGCTATAAACCCCCCTCTTAGGACTGGTTTTGCTGTATCCCATAAAGTTTGATATGTTCTTTCTATTATCATTTATTTTAATAAATTTTTCAGTTTCCTCTTTATTTATTGACACACTGGTCATTCAGGAGCATACTCTTTGATTTGCATGTATTTGTGTAATTTTCCAAATTCCTCTTGTTATTAATTTCTAGTTTTCTTCCACTGTGGTCAGAGAATATGCTTGATGTTATTTTAGTTACTTGGAATGTTTTAAGGGCTTGTTTTCTGACCCAAGATATGGTCTGTCTTTGAGAATGATTTACGTGCTGAAGGAAAGAATGTGTATCATGCATCCATTGGATGGAGCTGGGAGTAGAGTGACACAAGCATCCTCGTGGCTACCATTACTAGGACTGTGCTGGGTCAGACCTGAAGCCGGCGCAGCACTCGGTGTCAAACAAGGCCTGATGTAACCGCTTCCTGGCTACTACCTCTGTTTGCTCAAGGCCCCAGGGCTCTACAGTCAGCAGGTGGCAAGCCAACCAGGCCTGTGTCCTTCCTTTTAGGGCAGTGAGTTCCCCAAGCCCCAGGCAGGTCCAGATTGCCATCCAGGAGTCAGGGACTGGAGTTAAAAACTTAGAAGTCTACCTGGTGTTCTACTGTACTGTTATTGAGCTGATACTGAAATGACCAGATGCAGTCCTTCCACCTTTTTCCTCCCCTTTCCAAAGGCAGAGTGTAAGGTTAGCCGAGAGAAGGAATGAGTAGACCCCAAAGTCAGGCAAGCAAGTTTGTATTAACCTGCCGGGCTGCTCCACTGTAAACAGAGGAGGCAACCCCGCTTACAGGCTGCTGTGGGGTTTTATAGGGCAAGGGGCTATGTTGGGGTGGGGGAAACTGAGTAGGGTTGCAGATGTTTCAACCGTTTCTTGGAAATGTTTTTGCCTGCTTGGCTAGGCAAGCTCACCTAGGCAAGGTGGGCAGATGTCTTAACTGCATCCTGGAACTGTTTACCAGTTCTACTGAAAGTCTTGCACAAGACTGTAGAAAAGGTGAGGGGAGGTTGTTTGTAGGTGGTCACAAAGTACTGTATTGCAAAGGACATGGAGGAGGAGGAGGCATAGCTTGGATCTCTAACACAGAGGAGCCTCTTCCTGTGGCCACTGCCACCACAATCTCTTAAGGAGTACTGCCAGACTACCACTGATGTTCTCTTAAGTTCCAAGGGCTCTTCAGTCAGCTTGTAGTAAATTCTGCCTGGCCTTGGACTCATCCTTCAGAGAAGTAAGCTCCCCTCTGGTTCAGGGGAGGTCTAGAAATGCTGTCCATGATCCAAGTCCTGGAATGGTCTGAGCTGGTACCTAAGGTGCAAGACAAAGTCTCCCTTACTTTTCCCTCCACTGTTCTTAAGCAGAAGATATGTTGTCCCATAGCCAAGACAGCTGAGAATGTAGTGAGTCTTACCTGAAGCCAGCAAGTTTCAGAGTCACACCCAGGGCCCTTGAGGTAGTACCTGGGCATTATTGCTGCTTATTCAGGGTGCAAAGGCTATTCGGTTAGGAGGTAATAAATCCTGACAGGGTTGACTCCTTCCCTTCAAGGCAGCAGGTTCCATTCTAGCTCAGGGTGTGTCTAGAAATGTCATCTAGGAGCTAGGGCCTGGAAAGGGGGTCTCAAACTCTTACTGGTGTCCAATCTCGCTGTGGCTGAGCTTGTATCCAAGATGTAAGGCAAAGTCCTCCCCATTCTTCCTCCTTCTCTCCTCAAGCATAGGGAAGGTGTCTCTTTCACAGAAGCGAGTTGTGCAGTCTGGGATTAGGAGAGGGATGATGCCATCACTCTGTTAGCTGCCCTGGCTGGTGTCTCAGTAGGTTATAGGCTCCCCCAATTATAGGCTCTTGGCCCAATTCGGCACTGGGGCTCATCTACAAGTTGCAGTTTTTGTGGCCTAGACTGCTTTTCAAGTTTAGTTTGGATCCAGAACACTTTAGCCAACAATAGCAAGGCTTGTGGGAACTCAAGTTTGGACCTTTGGGACTGGCAATTCCCTTCTGGCTAGGGCTGGTTTGAATGTTCCCTCTGTGTTTGGGTGTTAGCTGAGTTTGGTCCTGTTTTGTTTTTCGCTATAACAGGGTGGCACTGAGTTCATTCCTGACAATTGCTCTACTCTCCCTCTCCCCAGCACAAAAAGCCACTCTTCTCACCATGCCATTGTTGCTGGGGAATGGGGAATTCAAGACTGTTGTTGATTCAGGATTGATCCTCTGACCTCTTCAGTGCCTCTTTCAGTGATAAAAAGTTAAAACCAGATTCTATGAATTTTGTTTTTTTATGAGATGCTTTTGTAAAGATAGTGGTTAAATTGATGTCCTTTATGGAGGGATGATCTGTGGAGCCTTCTATTCCCCTATCTTGTTCCATCCCAACTGATCATCTTTATAGGTACATGGAAATATGTATTTATTTCACAAAATTTCTGAAAGTTTATTCAAAACAAAAACTAAGAATTTACTATTTTTAAATAAAAAACTGTAATTAAACTATAAATGCAGCCTCTAAATAATTAGGAAATATATAACATAATTATACATAATTATTCATAATCATATTGGTATTATCTATGATCATAATAGTCCAGTTATAATATTTTCATTTCAATTAAATCATTGATAATAAATTCTTATAACCAGACTGAACTTCTTGAGAAACAACCATGTTTGCTTTCCTTCAAGACCTATTGTAGTATCACCCTCATAGTTGGCACTTAATAACTGTTTAGTAGAAAGTAACAGTGCATGTTGATGGGAATGTAAATTAGTACAACCACTATGGAGAATGCTGTGGATGTTTCTCATAAACTAAAAATAGTGCTACCATATGATCCAGTAATCCCACTGCTAGGTATATACCCAAAAGAAAGGAAATCAGGATATCAAAGAGATATCTGTACTCCCATATCTATTGCTGCACTATTCACAATAGCCAAGATTTAGAAGCAACCTAAGTGTCTATCAACAGATGAATGGATAAAGAAATGTGGTACATATATACAATGGAATATTATCCAGCCATAAAAAGAATGAGATCCTGTCATCTGCAACAACAAGGATAGAAGTGGAGGTCATGTCAAGTGAAATAAGCCAAACACAGAAAGACTAAGTTCACATTTCTCACTTATTTGTGTGAGTTTAAAATTCAAAACAATTGAACTCATAGAGAGATTGAGTAGAAGGAGGATTACTAGAGTCTGGAAAGGGCAGTGAGGGGGGTTAATAGGTACAAAAAGTGATTAGAATGAATGAATAAGATGTATACAGCATATGACTACAGTCAATAATAATTTAATTGTACATTTAAAAATAAATAAAAGTGTTCTTTTCATTGGATTGTTTGTAGCACAGGGATAAATGCTCGAGGTAATGGATATGCCATTACCCTGATGGAATTATTACATATTGTATACCTGTATCAAAATATCTCATGTACCTCATAAATATACATACCCACTATGTACCTACCAAAATTAAAAAGTAAGTAAATAAATAAAAGAAACAGTGTAGAGAAGAAGAAAAAAATTGAGACATAAAGAAAAGAGGCATGTAGTGAACATTTGAGTAGCAACCAGAAGGTTTTTACGCCAAATGCCAAGATCAGTAAGATATTATATATAGATGGTGTTTGAATCCAACTTACAATTTGTTCTGGAAGAAAAGGCCAATCGGGCAGTAAAACCATAGTTCAGTTTTTTTAACATTGTGACAGAATTGATGGTCTAGTGAGCCTTTAAAACACTTTTCACAATAAAACTAGTTCTTGGCTTTTCTTTCATTGTATACAATTTTGATTTATTGAGCTGACTTCTACAGTTCTAAGTAGAAAACTTTATGAGCAGAACTATTGCCTTTGGCATTTATATTCTCTTCTGGTAACAGGTGCTTTTATTTCATTGCAAAAGAACACACTTTTCCCTATAAATCAATACAGCATTTTTTCGTTCCTTGTTACCATCTCAGCTTCTGGGTTTACTACATTCTATTGACTATACTCAGCACAGATGCCAAACATTTATATTATTGGTGAATCAGTTCATAGCATTTTTTTTTCTTAATGAGGTAAATACAATCCATACTGTTTTCAAACTGACAGTATAAGTAATCTCACATGACTTATCAAAGGCCTTGCATCTTTAAAAAGTTTTCAATTTCATTTAAGAGAACCAGATTCTTTTAATATGCTTCTGCATTGACTTAAATTACTACATATCTTTGTGAAACTAATTTACTATTCTTATGAATAAATGAGAGAAATTAATTGAGTATGACATATCTAGCTTAATTGCTTTGGAGACAATCTATTCTAGATTAATGAAACCATGCTTAACATGTTGTAGTAGTAACTGTGAAATTCATGGAAAATTCCTTTATTCTTAGAAACATTAACACTTTGAGCTTTATTCAGAAGAAATCTTAATACCAAGTGATAGAACTGGGAAATAAAATCTCCAGCCTTATAAGTTAAAAAGCTGTGCTCTTTTATTTTATAATAATAAAATATGATATTTATTGATGGTAATATGATGTATGCCTCTGGGACTTACAAGGCACAATGATGCTTCATATAGCTTACTAGAAAGTATTATTTTAGCCAGACATGGTGGCTCACACCTGTAATCCCAGCACTTTGGGAGGACGAGGCAGGTGGATCACCTGAGGTCAGGAGTTCAAGACCAGCCTGACTAACATGGTGAAATCCTATCTCTACTAAAAATACAAAATTAGCTGGGCTTGGTGGTGCATGTCTGTAATCCCAGCTACTGGGGAGGCTGAGGCAGGAGAATCGCTTGAACCTGGGAGGCGGAGGTTGCGGTGAGCCAAGATCACACCATTGCACTCCAGCAAAACTCCGTCTCAAAAAAAAAAAAAAAAAAGAAAGAAAGTATTGTTTTAACTTACTTCTAAATAACATTATACTTGGAAAATGCAGTTATTAAAAGAAGAATATATACTTGAGAAAACCACTTTGATTTTACATTTACAATAAAGTGACCTAAAAAAGACTTTTGTAATGTAATATATGGTGTCACCATCAGTGACGCTCCCTACTGCTTCCCAATCATTTTCTCTTCATTGTCTATGTAGAAAATAATGATGTTGTCTATAGCGCACATATGGTAAACTGACAAAGCTACTGCTTGAAGAGGAAGTGGAGGAGCTCTTTTGTTTCCCAAGAAAAACCATACTCAGCATGAATGGGATGTTCTACTCTCTAAAATACTAAGTTTTAAGGCAATTCTCCAAAAAAGATTGTAAGCAAATAATATTTGTTAAGTATATGCAAAGGTATGCATCATTTTCACAGGTCATCTGACTTAAGAGTTTCATTATGGTTTCTTTCTCTTGTTCTCTTAGAATTCACATTTCTTTCTATCACTATCTTGCTCTTCTGATGTTCACCACTTTCCTTACTTTGTATTGCCTCCAGGATTCTCATATTCCTTGAGCTCAGGTGCAGCATTTTGTTTCTGTTCATGTAAACCTTGGCAAAATATTCTATGGCATACTGCACTATGATTTGTGAAGTTGTATATGTATTAGGCTTATCAGACAGCTGAGATATATAAAAAAAGAATAGATTTTAATGATCATGACCCATGACATGTAAATGTGTCTATTTCTATTTGATATCACTTACATACCTATGAATTCTCACTTAAATTTACTAAGGTTTTCCAATTGGTGGAATTCTTTAGCCACTACTAAAACTCGCAGTCTTTAAATACATTCAAAAGAAAGAGTAGAGACATGAAAAAGCCATTTATTATGATTTTAGTGTATTTTTGAAACTTTAAAAAATGATGATTTTGAGACAAATTTTTATATATATAAAATAATTTTAAAATCCAAAATTTTGCTCAAGGTACTTTATTTTACTTAATAAATAACTCAAAATTGACTGCCTACAATTTAGTACACAAATTCAATCTCAAGAGGAATCACTCAACAATTTTTGCAAATAAAACTTACCATTTATATTTAGCCCATATTACTAAGGATATTTAATATTTTTACTGCAGAAACCAACTTGCATCTTCTTACACACACACAGACACACACACACCCCATATACACACACATTAAATAATTTTTGTATAAAAATAATTGTATGAGGACAGGGAAACGTGTACAGTATTGTTTCTTGAAGTGTTCGTCAGAATTGCTCTATAAAACTGAAAAAAAATTCATCAGTATTGTGAGGCTTGGATAAATTATGGCTAATTCACATCGTGACATTTTACACAACCAATAAAAAAGAAGAAAATTTAATCTGACAACTTGAAGTGATTTTCGTGATTTATATTGAGTGAGTAAAACAAGGTACAGTAAATGTGTATAATATGTTTTTATTTATGTAGAAATAAATAATGACAAAACAGTCTATACAGGTATGTGTGATTATAAAAGATTGAAATAGAATATGGAATAATATTAATATATAATAGGTTGCCCCTGAGGGTTACCAGGTGGAGCAGGAATAAAATGAGGGGAAAATAAGAGGGAAAAGGGGGATAAACGGAACTTTAAAAAACATAATTGAAGATAATTGTAAGACAAACCTCAGACTGGCAGAAAATATTTGCAAAAGCCATATATAATACAAGACTGTCATATAAAATGTACAAAGAACTTTTTAAAATTTAACAATAAGAAAATGAACAACTTGCCGGGCACAGTGGCTCACGCCTGTAATCCCAGCACTTTGGGAGGCCGAGGTGGGAGGATCAGGAGGTCGGGAGATCGAGACCATCCTGGCTAACACAGTGAAACCCTGTCTCTACTAAAAATACAAAAAATTAGCCGGGCGTGGTGGCGGGCGCCTGCAGTCCCAGCTACTCAGGAGGCTGAGGCAGGAGGATGGCGTGAACCCCGGGGGCGGAGCCTGCAGTGAGCCGAGATCGCGCCACTGCACTCCAGCCTGGGCGACAGCGAGACACCGTCTCAAAAAAAAAAAAAAAAAAGAAAATGAACAACTTAATTTAAAAATGGACAAAAGAGCTAAACAGTACACTCACCAAAGAAGATCCATAGATGGCAAATAAGTGTATGAAAAGATGATCCACATCATATGTGCTATGGACTGAATTGTGTAAAACCAAAAAATTCATATGTTGAAATCCTAATTTCCGATGTTACTGCATTTGGAGAAAGGATTTTTAGGACTGGTGCCTTTAAGGAGATAAGTTAAATGAGGTCATAAGAATGAGGTTCTAATCTGTTAAAACTGGTTTTCTAATAAGAAAACCAATGTACACAGAGAAAAGCTCATGTGGGGACACAATGAGAAGGCAGCTGTCTGCAAGTCAGAAAACGGAGCATTACCAAAACTCATCTCTACTGGCATCTTAATCATGGACTTTCAGCTTTCAGACTGTAAGAAAATAAATGTCTGTTGTTTAAGCCACCCACTCTATGTTATCTTAGACCTAGTAGTCTAATACAATATATCATCAGGAAATTTTAAATTAAAACAATTTTAATTTTTTAAAAGAGATATCACCATACAACTATTAAAATGGTCAAAATCCAAAACACTGACAACATCAAATGCTGGTGAGGATGTGGAGCAATGGGAGCTAATTCATTTTTAGTGGAAATGTAGAATGGTATAGCCACATTAAAAGATCATTTGGTAGTTTATTTTAAAAGTAAATGTGTTGCCATACATTCCAGCAATTATACTTGTTGGTATTTACTCAAATGAGTTGAAGACATATGTCTATATAAAAACCTGCACACAGTGCTTATAGCAGTTTTATTCATAATTTCCCATATTTGGAAGCAACAAGATTTCCTTCGGTAGGTAAATGGATAAGTAAACTGTAGTTGACACAGAAAATGGAATATTATTCAGTGCTAAAGAGAAATGAGCTATCAAGCCGTGAAAAGAGATGATGGCAACTCAATGGCACTAAGTGAATAAAACATTTACATACTGTATGATTCCAACTATATGACATAATGGAAAAGGCAAAACTATGGAAACAGTAAAATGATCAGTGGTTCCCAGGGTTTGGAGGGAGGGAAGGATGAATAGGTAGTGTGCAGAGGATTTGTTGGGCAAGGCACTTATTCAGTATGATACTATGATGTTGGATACATGGTCATCATATGTTTGTTAAAAACCAAGGTGGGTGGATCACATGAGGTCAGGAGTTCGAGACCAGGCCGGCCAACACGGCGAAACCCCATCTCTACTAAAAATACAAAAATTAGCCAGGCATGGTGGTGCCGGCCTATAATCCCAGCTACTTGGGAGGCTAAGGCAGGAGAATTGCTTGAACCCGGGAGGCAGAGGTTGCAGTGAGTCGAGATTACACCACTGCACTCCAGCCTGGGCGACAAAGAAAGGCTCTGAGTTAATAAATACATACATACATACATACCATAGAATGTACACTACTGAGTGAACCCTAATGTAAACTATGGACTTGGGATAATAATGATTATAGATCCAGTGACTATGATAAATATACCATTCTGTTGTGTAATGTTCTCCATGTTTAAGGGCTGGGGGTATTTGAAAATCTCTAAACTTTCTACTCAATTTTGTTGTGAGCCTCAGAAAATTGCTCTAAAAATAGTGTACTTTAAAAAGAACATTGTTACATTTATGTATTTATTTGCCTGTTAAATAAAAAAAAGAATCTCTAGTGCTTATGTATGTAGAAGTTACTTTTCCTATACTGGGTCTGCTTCCTACAAATTATTTTTTGTGATGACTACTAAGTTATTCTCTTTGTGGCTTAATAAGTTTCCTATTCTTCTCCGCTCTCTCTCTCCCTCTTTTCCTCCTTCCTTCTATAAATATATATAAACTAACTCTATGTGTAGTTTTTTTCTTCCCACATTTTCAGTTTTCACTTTTTCAGTAAATAAAAAATACTTGCTCTATTATTTCAGTCAATGCCTTTACAATGCAATAGATTTTGAGTAAAAGATAATAAGAAAGGGATAGAGTAAAAATAATGAAAATTGAATGGGTATAAAATCTCTTCCATTTTTTTAAACAAAATAATTATTTTAAAACAAACCTGCAGTATTTCATTTATTTTTACATAAATAATTCATTAATAGTCAAAGTGTGAATACTTTCATGTGTAAGCATTTTGTGAAAAATAATCTGTTCACTCACCTAATTGTATGGTTTGTATTTATTCTTTTTTAAAACACTGAAGACTGGAAGTAACCCATACTAGAGTGTTCTTTCTTAAAATGGCTTTTACTTACATTCAGTTTTATATAGTTGAGTTTATTATTACATAGGAAAATGTGCAGCATGGTAAGTAGTGTAAAAGAGATATTAATTGCTTCTAACTGGATCTGATAGAGAGATGATCTAATAGCAATAAGGTATTTAAAGAGATTGAGTTTCGGGCCCAATCTCAGGGTCACTGAAGACTGGGAGAATGTCAGGATCATTCACGTATTGTAATAGACGTATTTTCTATTTTTCCCGTATGTGTGTATGTATATATATATTAGCAATAACTTTTGAAAAAATACAGGCTCTGTATCTAGTGGTTTTGGAACAAGTAGGCTTTTGTGGATTCTGGAAATCTAAGACAAATTGAGAAACATCAAAGAATGGAAGTGAGAATAGAGAGGAAGCAAAATGCTCTATGGATGTTGTCACTTGGAGGGAGAAGGCTGTGTTGCATAGACCAGGTATGCATTGTGCTCAAGATGCGCAGGTGGAGGACGATATCCCGGAAATCAGGTAACAGCTATAGGGACCAAGAAATAACCCAGGGAAAAAAAGATGGGAGACCCAGGTCCATAAGGAGCAGGATATTCCTATTGGAAACAGAAGGCAGAAAAAGATTGGGTCAAACACTATGCCTATGCTACCAGAAATAGTAACACTGGGAATTATTGTTCCAGTGTTTCTTAGACACTGCTCTGTCTGCCTCTTTCACATTTATCTGTTCTTTCTAGCTGGCTATAGAGTTTCTCTAGAATCCCAAATGGACTGGGAAGTCAGACCTGGCAGCTTCCATTCCTCTACCACTATCCTAAACTCCCACCCTCCAAGAGAGGTCAGGAACATAAAAACATGAAACCTGATGCTGCCTGTGCAAGTTAAGTTCTGATTTCTGAATTTAGAGTGATATTGAAATGTTCCTGATGACCATGATGATGATGAATAAGAAAAGAACAAACAAGACAAAATCTTAGTGTTGGAAGGCTACTTGAAGTTAAAATTGTTTGTACAACTTCTGACTCTATTTATTACATCCTAAGAGACAGGATTTGGCTGAACAAGGTTTATGGAATGTGTTAGTGAAGGAATATGCTATAGGGATAAGCTCAGTTTCTGTCAATCAGGATGTGGCTTCCATTTCACTTGGAATTTATTGCTTTAGCATTACTCTAGAGCATCTTAAAAAGATCATGTATTTTGTTTTTTTGTTTTGTTTTGTTTTTATATAAAACAGGGACAACATATACAACAACAATAAAGGATGTTATCAAGAATCTGTCAACATTTAACTTATTTCAGTTTAGCACAGATGAAATTTATTTTTTTTATGGAGGTCAAGTCTATTTACACCTCTATCCACTGGTACTAGGTCTCTTTTTGAGAGTTATAAATATATATAAATAAATATAAATGATGCCATTTTGCATATTTTAAACTTTCTTCCTATCATCCCTGCTATAAAACATACTGATCTTTAGTGTTTTTATGCTCCAATTCTGCCACACACACACACACACATACATGCTCTTATTTACATGTCTGTTCCTTTCCAATCTAAGCATGGCAGAGGCTACCAACTATCCACTGGATTGTTCAATTGGAATAATATCAAGCTTATAGTCAACTAAGGCTCTGCCTCTGTTCTCCTTCTCCAGTTTTGCCTTTAAATAAAAAAAGTTTTTCTTAACTAGATATACCATCTCTTTTGAGAGGTGCCTGAACAAGCTGTTGTAAGCCTTACCTTATTTCACTTTATGACATTCTTGATTCTATTAATCAGTTATCTGGTGTTTCATTCTCCTGCTACAACACTAAATATATAAAATGTCTCTTAGTCATAGATTTTATTTTCCCTTCCAGCTTGACCCTGAGTCTCTTTCCTGGCAAAACCAATTTGCTTCACTTAAAAAAAATGAAGTGTAGCTGGGTCCCTTATACTGTTTAAGTTTGAAAGATGTGTTCCCAAATTGTGGCAGAGGGTTCCTATTGGTGATAACAGAATCCAAGTAGCTAGGAATTGTTTTTAAGTAAAATATTTCTTGTGCTTTAGTGGAACATATGATGCCATGATGCACCTCCAGAAAGAAGAACATAACATCATCCTAAAGTAGTTTTGAAATAGACAAACAAACAAACAATTCTTATTAAGCCTGTAGACCTGAATGGCAATAGAAAGGTAACACAGGGAGAAGAAAGAGTGTATTGCAGCAAAATTCAGCTACTTAAAAACTCTAATGGAAAAACAAATAAATTGCAAGACAAAAGATATGGGCCAAAAATCTGCACGTTAAAAGCTGAAACACATTTACTGCACTTATTTTAATTTGAAAATTTAAACAATGATTACATATTTTATATTAAATAATTTTTATTTTTGGTAATGGCATTATGGTTACATTTTTAAAAAGAGTTCTTAACTTTTAGAAATCATAATTAAATATTTCAGATAAAAAGATACGATTTCTGGGATTGACTTCAAAATAATCCATGAAGGGAGAATAGTGTGGGTAGAGATGGAGCAAGATTAAAAGTGAATTGACAATTGTTAAAGTTATTTGATGAATATATGGTAGTTCGTTACATTATTCAGTGTAATTTTAAGTTGGTGTTTCCTATAATAAAAATTATATGTATGTAAGATGTTTTTAAAGAATCTTTCTTGGGTAAATATAAAAGCATGCATGCATACACACACACACACACACACACACACACATATATACATAGGGATCACACAAGAAACTGATTTTTTTGACTTTGAGTTATAAAGTACACTATTTCTGCTTCTGAAGGATTCAGGCAATATTTGGAGAAAATTATTCTGAAACTAAAATGCAGTACTAGAGTTCTAGAACAAGTGCTGGAAAGTATAAAGTATGAGTTATAGAAGGTCACTGTCTCTGACAAATTTATAATATAATGAAGGGGGCAGATAGCAGGCATCCACAAAATAATGTGATTAGTATTCTAATCAATGCAAATTAATTATATGATGGAAACCAAAGAAAAATCGTGTCCTATTCTGTCCAGTTGGATAGAGTATGAGATACATGGAGGAAAAGGTGAACTAAGAGGACAGCAAATTGAATTGACACTCAATTTTGAAAAATTTTGAATGAAGTGCCAAAAAATTTTGAATAATATAGGGAAGTCTGAATTCTATATTAGCAAATTATGTTAAAATTTGAATAAGCAAATTCCCTGAAAAATAATGTTAAAACTCAATTTTTCTGGTGATTTTGGTGGGCATTAATAGGAAAAGGAAGGATTTCATTACAGGAGGCTTGGTTGGAAGGCTAGTCCAAATACACAAACGTGCATGCATGCACACACACATACAATATACATGTATTATTACTGGATTTTTACTTTTGGCCTTGGTATAGTGCTAGACATAGTAACAATTAAATAATGCATGTCTACCAGAAATTGGAAGGATAAGATCAACATCACTCTGTTGAAACTTCTCTGTGGAGAATGAATTTGAAATTGAGAATTTCGATTTGTATATTACTGTAAACATACTACTGAGATTTGACAAATATGTGTCTTGAGTACTTTTCTGTGTGATTAAAATAAGGATACATAGAAATACTCTGTATGTTGTGAAATTGTAATTAATATTTTGCCAAATAAATCTCAATGTTCTTTTTAAAAACTAATAAGTAGTTTCATTTTATAAGAAAAATTCTCTTTAAGAAGAATTACTAGTTATCCATATTAGTTGATTCCAAGGTAAGTCCCAGAAGCACAGATATTCCAAATTTCAGTGGTCACGCAAGATGAAAGTTTATTTCTCTCTTAGGTAACAAGTCAGTGGTCAGCAGACATCCGGGGCTGGTAGGTGGCTCTCTCATCTTTTTTACATGGCAAATGTGAGACCCAACATGGCTGTTCTAGTTCTGGCATCTCCACATTAGTGAAAAGGGGTAAGAAACTTGTGGAGTGATGCCTAGTTGTTTCAGAACAGGACCTGAAAGTGATGTAAATTTTTTTAACTCATGTTCTCCCTCTTCCTAAAATGCAAATAGTGCTTATCATCTACCAGGCATAATTTTAAGCCTTTACAAGATTTTACAGATAAAAACAGGAAGCATGCCGCATGTGAGTGGCCATAACTAGTAGCAAAAATAAAAGTTAGGAAATGTACCCGTTAGTCTGGTGAACACCTGCTCATCTGAAATTCTTACTATAAAAGGAGAGAAGAATGAATATTGAGGAATCACTAGGAGTTCGCTACATGGACTAAAACAATTATATATGAAAAAACAAGTGAATAATGAGGTTGACAAAATGCCTTATTATAGTACTTAAATAAATAAAATAGAGCACCTGGTATGTGTAGTGATGGTTTACAAAATTTATTTCTATTCTTTTCTAAATTTAATCCTGGAATGTTCTATTTCATAAATAGAGTATAGTTCTTTGGAGCACAAAAAGGAGAAAAATAAATGGGGGACAATTATTTTTTTCTCTAATACTAATTTTTCACTTTTTAAGATAAAAAAATCAAAATAATTCAATTCCCTTAAAATATTCATGCATATTCAATTTCTTTCTCAAAATATTTTGAAAGAATCAAAATATAACAAAGCATATATTTTTCCTATTTTAGAATTCAGCCAAATTCAGTGTCATGAGTTATTATAAAAACAGTCTTAAAGAAAATTGCTCAAATGGTATTGTCAAGTTTAAGAATATAAAGGAAAAATATCTCGGCTGAAATGAATGTAAATGTATATAAACTTTAAAATTAAAAAACAATTAAAAGGCTTGCTTATAGTATACATTCTAGGAACTAAACTGCAAAACTCGTTTGATTGACTATGTCTGTGGCTTCAAAGCAGATAGACCAAGAGAAGAAAAGGAGAGCTATCAAATTGCAAATAACTGCCAACTTTATGGCAGCGTCTATGAGAGGTTCTTTCTTAATCACCACCCCCTGTCCTGACATCGGGTGTACAAATTACTCAATATATTAAACCACTCCTGCCTTTCAGCTAAATAGATATGAAACAGAGAGAAATGGAAACAAAGACAGACTTTGAACTTTTGATACTTCATGTGAACCTCCATTTTAAATATACATTTCTCAGCTGTTAGTTCTCACTTCAGTTTCAGAACAATGTTTTTGACCTAACCTTCCTACCAGATCCTGTTATATGAAGCAAGTAAGTGTATTCCCCCTCGGGATCCTTGAAAAATGACTTAATTTGACAAAGAAATAATCTCCCTTTCTCTCTCTCTCTCTCTCTCTTTTTTTTTTGACTATGGGCCAATGTCAAACCTGAAAAGTGATATTCTACCCTTCCCAAAGCTAAATAACTGGAAAAGAGCTACTAAATAAACTACTTAGAGACACGCTGAGATTGTTTTATGGTACTTTTGGCTGTCTAATTAGGTAGGTACAGTAAATCCTAGTGTGCAATAGCAGCAACTATAATAATACAGATGTCTATTTTGGTTCACAAAATTAAGAAAAATTTGTTAATGCATCAAAAGTTGAATTTAGAATGTAACATAAATCTCAGATCAGTCTGGCATGTCTTGGCAAATAAAAATTATAAAATATAAAAAGCCAAACTGCTTTAATCAAAGTACTTGGATTTTTACTGGTATTTATTGTACAGTTTTTCTTTTTGCTATAACTAAAACAAATGTTTGTTATAGTCCATCTTTCTTCTTTTCAGATTCTAACTCATGAGAAAATAATTCTCCAGTTTTTATTTGTTTATTTCTCTTGGTAAGGAACATCACAAACAATTGATTTATTCTCAATTGACAATAAATATACATGTATTTTTCCAGGAAGTTGACTTGGAGGTGAGGGGTAATGGTAGAGGAATGTTTGGTATTTGATCTATTTTCTGCTTATATACTGACATCAGAATTCATTTCTTTTTATATTATCTATCCACATCTCACCCTTGATTATTTTCACTGGAGATTAAAAAACGCCAATATCCAATGGGGGACAGTCCTAAAACTAACTCAAACTCTAATGTACCTGATTTTTGTTTTTGCTTTTAATTGAATGCCATAAATCTTTAGAGGTCATAAGCCCATTTCGATGAGTTCTGAATGGTACATTTTTATGAAATAGAATTGAATGGTTAAAAAAAAGAAATCATCAACAAAGGGCCAGGCATGGTGGCTCACACCTGTAATCCCAGTACTTTGTGAGGCCAAGGCGGGCGGATCATTTGAGGTCAGGAGTTTAAGACCAGCCTGACCGACATGGTGAAATTCTGTCTTCACTAAAAAATAACAAAACAAAACAAAACAAAAAACATAAGAAAATTAGCCAGGTGTGGTGGTGCATGCCTGTAGTCGCAGCTACTCGGGAGGCTAAGGCAGGAGAATTGCTTGAACTGGGAGGCAGAGTTTGCAGTGAGCTGAGATTGTGCCATTGCACTCCAGCCTGGACGACAGAGTGAGACTCTGTCTCAAAAAAGAAAAAAAAAATCAAATCAACAGAAACAGTGCATCACAGATGGCAAAATTAAATAGGGCTTTAGTAAAATTTTGTTTCAGTTTGTGTATGTACTGAGTAAAATGCATTTCTTTCTATAGGGAATAATCAGAGGGTTTTATAAAACTAAACTATGTAAAAGTCAGAGGCCCCTCAGTACACTCAAGTTGCCCTCTTCTGATCTTAGCTTGTCCCTTTCCAGCCTGCCACGAAGGGTTGAAAGCTTCATATGGAAAATCTCTGCTCTGGTAACCTGGCAAAAGGAAAGGATAGTTTTCTCAGAAGAATCACAGACCCAGCCTCCATTACAGCCCAGGAAAACTGCTGCAGGATTCCATACCTGGATAAAGAAACCATAATAAATAAAGCAGCAGTTTCTACCAACTTTCCCTTAAAATTCCTATGAAAAATAATCAAAGTAAAAAAATTAATATCAAAAATTGAGTCTGTTAACGTTATGGCAGAATCCAGGAGAGTTCTCCATTAACTATAAAGCCGATGGAGTTAAACAGAGAAAATCATGTATTAGCTTTTAGCTCTTCTTGAAGAAACTGCCTGAAAGAAGGTAGAACTTCTCTTTGTAATTTGACCCATTTTTAAAGGAACTTAGTCTTAATCAAAAAACCTGGCAGCCATTTTCATGTTCTTTTTGAATGAGTCTTGACTTTTTTTTTTTAAAGGAAACCAGAGTAATTAACAATATTGACAACTAACATTTAATAAACAAGTAATAAGTGCAATGGCCAGCACTTTATAGCAATTAGTATTGTCCTATTTTGTCAGTGAGGAAACTGGGCATAGGGAATTAGAGTAACTTGGCCAAAATCACATTGCTGTTAAACTGACCTTTAGCTTGCATGTCAAATAACTACACTACACTGCTAGTGAATATCACCTTGAAAATGATCAACTAGAGTACTCACAGTAAATTTCAGGAAAATATTTAGTATTTTCAAAGGATTTCAAGAACTCTGTGAAATATAATCTATTGGCTAAAATGTGTTTTAATATTTTGAAAACCAAAGGTATTATATAAAATATCTTCAATAAACTAACAATCCTATGGAATCAAAACATTGTAAAGGGAGAATATCCAAGACAAAATGTCAATAGAATAAGATGAAAAAGAAAATGAATAAATGGAAGAGGTATTTAAGAAAATCTAAAGGCAAAGGAAATAGAATTAAAGTAGAAACCAGTGGATGTGAAAGCGAGATTTATTGAGAAACCTAAAATGTAGAACAAATGTCAAGTAGATTTAAACAATAAGATAGTATTTGATAGATCTGAAGGAAAAAAAAAAAACAGAGATACCAGATATTCTTGAAGCACAGATAACATGGGAGCAAAAAAGCTTGAAACAATAGAAGAAATCTTTCCTTGGCTGACACCAAATCAACAAAAAAGGTAGGTCATATTTTAGGGAAAACTAAAGTGTAAAGACTTATAACAAGATAAATGCTGGCAAACACTTTTAGTCACGAGAAATAAGAAAACTATTATTGGAGCACATCAGCAGGAAAAACAGTTCTACTGAAAAGCAAAAAGCTTTCATTTACTTATCCTGTGCAACTTTAAATGACAGAGGACACTATACAACATGCAGACAGTGCTGTGCAAAAAAAAAAAAAAATGAGAGCTGAAAATTTTATATCAAACATTTAATTTATGAATGTAAACACATATATCTTTAGCTATCCAAATCTGATTAAAAATATTACATATGGATCATTTTAAAATTACTTTATTTAAAACATTTGTAATTTCCCAAGAAAAATTAGAAGTGCAGGACCACTGAAGATCCTGTATTATCTCTTTAATAATAATATATATATACACACACACACCTATATAGTGTCCATAAAATACATTAAAAATATGAATCATATTTATTTTTAAACTCAGCACTTAATAGTATGTACATTTTAGGATATTATATTTCTATGCAGTTTTAAATCAATATGTTTGATTATATCATGTAAATACTCTATATTTCAAAAGAACATGGGAAAAAAATGCCCCAAAATATCAAGAGTATTTATCTGTATAGCAACCCTATAGATATATTTTTCTGCTTTTTTAGATATTCTAAATATCCTTTTGGGAATTATTTATGTCATAAAATGAGGAATTAAAGTATATTGATAAATCATTAGAAAGTAAGTTCTCTTTGTTCCACCCGCCTTCCAAAAGCTGCAATTTAGAGGGTTGACCAATGGTCACAGGCAGCTATTAACATAGTCCAAAGGGTAAAAGATGGAAAGGCTTACTCCCTTGATTTTAACCTCAGTTAATAATTAGTCATAAAATAGTCCTGACTTTCCCTGCAATACTCCTTGGAAAAAGGTACAGAGGGGTGTGTGTGTGTGTGTGTGTGTGTGTGTGCATATCTCTCTTAGTGTAAAATTATCTCTAGAATATAAACCTTATGAAGCAGGGATTTTTGTTCTGAGATGCATAAACCCAGATGTTTGTATTTTGTTCATTGATGTCCAAATATTTGGAACAGTGCCTGATATATATTAGATATTAAATAAGTATTTGTTGACTAAATAGAAATAATAAAGGGAAAAATACTTTAAGAGTAATGGTATTTAATTTTTTTAGTAGAATGCTGTTTTCAAATTGTCTATGTACTATGAAAGTACTCTAAGTACAAATTCAATATATTTACGAATAGAAAAGAATACCTGTTATCAAATAGTTTTTAGAAAGTTAATTGTGTAAAAAAGATTGAAAACAACAAAAGCTAAACGAAGTTGCTATAATTGACATAGAGTTGGAGAGGCAGAGGTCTACCTGCCCTGTTCTTTTCTTCCCCATGTGACTCTGTGGAGGATTCTAGAACACACTGAAACGAAGTTTGAAAGTCAGGGACACAGCTAAGACTATGACATAATTTTTACTTAATTAATAACAGTTAATTGGGTAAAGTTGTATTAGTCTGTTCTCACACTACTATGAAGAAATACTTGAAACTGGGTAATTAATAAAGAAAAGATGTTTAATTGGCTCACGGTTATGCAGGCTGTACAGCAGTGGTCCCCACCTTTCTGACACCAGGGACTGGTTTTGTGGAAGACAATTTTTCAGGGATTGGGACGGCGATGCTTCCCAGATGATTCGAGCACATTACATTTCTTGTGTACTTTATTTCTATTATTTGGTTACATTGCAATATATAATGAAATAATTATACAATTCACCATAACATAGAATCAGATCTTGTTTACCTCCAACTAGATGGTCGCATCTGAGGGTGATAGGAGACAGTGAGAGATCATCAGGCATTAGATTCTCATAAAGAGTGTATAACCTAGATCTTTGGCATGTGCAGTTCACAATAGGGTTCGTGCTCCTATGAGAATCTAATGCCGCCACTGATCTGACAGGAGGCAAACTCAGGTGGTAATGTGAGCAATGGGAAGCAGCTGTAAATGCAGATGGTGCTTTGCTTGCCGCTCACCTCCTGATGTGCGGCCTAGTTCCTACAGGCCACAGACTGGTACTGGTACTGGAATTTGGGGACTCCTGCTGTATAGGATGTAAGGCTGCGAGGCCTCAGGGAACTCACAATAATGGCAGAAGGCAAAAGGGAAGAAGGCTCATCTTACATGGCTGGAGCAGGAGGAAGACAGAGCGAAGGGGGAGGTGATACACAGTTTTAAACAACCAGATCTTGTGAGAACTCACTCACTGTCACCAGAACAACAAGGGGGAAATCAAACCCCATGATCCAATCACGTCCTAGGAGGCTCCTCCTCCAACACTGGGGATTACAATTAGACATGGGATTTGGGCAGGGACGCAAATTCAAACCATATTAATGGTGGTGCTTGAATTGCTGAAAGAAGGAGTTGAAACCTTCCCCAGGATCAAGAGAAAAAAAGTGCAGTGATAGGTTAATGACGTCTTGTAGGCATGGTACTTGGGAGGAGTAGACATTTAAAACAAAAACATGGATTTTTAATTTTGGTATTCAGCATGTCTGAGGTTTTATGTTTAAAAAACTAAACATTTTATAAAGTGAAATATGCATCAAGTACTTATAAAAATCCTTTATGCAACCCAACTGATACTGCTGTTTCAGAAAACAGGGTTTAAAAACCATAGCACTGGCTGGGTGTGATGGCTCACACCTGTAATCAAAGTACTTTGGGAGGCCAAGGCAGGAGGATCACTTTAGGTCAGGAGTTCGAGACCAGCCTGGCCAACATAATGAAACCCTGTCTCTACTAAAAATACAAAATTAGCTGGGCATGGTGGCACACGCCTGTAATCCCAGCTACTCAAGAGGCTGGGGCAAGAGAATAACTTGAACCCAGGGGGCAGAGGTTGCAGTGAACCAAGATCGTGCCACTGCACTCCAGCCTGGACAACAGAGCAAGACTCCATCTCAAAACAAAAAAGAAAACCATAGCACCTGACTAAATCTGGTCAAAATGATTCATTTTTGTATAAATTTTCCTTCATGTTCAATTAATTCCAGTTCCTTCCTCTTAAAATATCTTAGAAGTCATTAGTGACTGGCATTATACTTAACAGTCTTACTATCATAGGGATAGAGGTAGTTACATGTTTTTTGTTTGTTTGTTTTTCAGATGGAGTCTTGTTCCATCGCCCTGGATAGAGTGCAGTGGCACGATCTCAGCTCACTGCAAGCTCTGCCTCCCGGGTTCACACCATTCTTCTGCCTCAGCCTCCCCAATAGCTGGGACTACAGGTGCCTGCCACCACGCTCAGCTAGATTTTTGTGTGTGTATTTTTAGTAGAGATGGGGTTTCACCATGTTAGCCAGGATGGTCTCCATGCCCTGACCTTGTGATCTGCCTGCCTTGGCCTCCCAAAGTGCTGGGATTACAGGCGTGAGCCACTGTGCCCAGCCATTACATGTTCTTTATATCAACTAAAGAGAGTCCACATATACTTTCACCATTAGGGCCTAATTAAAATCCCCAAACACAGCAAGAAGAAGCATATTATCCCAGCTTCCCCAAAACCTATCATAAGGAGCCTGCTTCCCCTTTGCCTTCTGCCATGATTATAAATTATCATTAAGGTAGCTCATGCTGTGTTCTCTTAAAAAGGAAAAAAAAAATTCCTAAAAAAGAAAGATTTGAATTTCAGAAAAAGACACAGATCAGACAGTGGAATATAAGGTTCTAAACAGTATATACTAATATTAATATCTATTTCATTAGATTCAATTGTTAAATAATTTCTAGCTGGGCGTGGTGGCTCACACCTGTAATCGCAGCATTTTGGGAGGCTGAGACGGGTGGATCACAAGGTCAAGAGATCAAGACCATCTTGGCCAACATGGTGAAACTCTGTCTCTACTAAAAACACAAAAATTAGCTGGGCATGGTGGTGCACACCTGTAGTCCCAGCTGTTTGGGAGGCTGAGGCAGGAGAATAGCTTGAACCCGGGAGATGGAGGTTGAAATGAGCTGAGATCACGCCACTGCACTCCAGCCTGGTGACAGAGTTAGGCTCTAGCTAAAAAAAAAAAAAAAAAAAAAAAAATTAAATAATTTCTTATTCTAAGTGTCAGTTAGGTGCTTTGCCCCATCGGGAGAACTGAAATTGTTTGCAATTGCCTCTTAGAGACACAGCTGTTCTCTTTGCCCTCCATTCATTTCCAAGAGCACTAACTCATCAGGTCTTTTTCATGCTTTTGCTTATTTGTTTATGTTTTGTTTTGTTGTGTTCACTTTGCTTTTTGTTCGTTAAGCTGCCTGGTCCAAAAATCCTCCTACAATTACGAACTTTAAATGAAAATGTTCCTTAACCCAGGTGAATCTTCAATCCTTATTTCTAATCTAATCTAGGCAACAATGAAATCATATAACTGCAACTGCCTGAAGTCATATGATTGCACTTTTTTGACCCTTAAGTACATTGTGAAACCTACTCACAATGCCTAAAAGAATTCTCCTCTGGCATGTGGCAGGAAGAGTTTTAAAAGGCCTTTGTTAGTTAACCTTTCTCTTGGGCTAAGTTTACAAGCATCCTAGTTTATAGAAAGCAAATTATCTCATGTTTAAGGCTTTGGGCCCTTTTTTTGTGGTTGTGCTGGACACATAGCATATAACTGAAGTAAATAAATCGTGAGGAAGTCTTAAGTGATATTCAAGAAAAAATGATAAAATGCCTGAGATAACAAACTTTTATGTTTGTTAACATGTCAAAATTAGATTTGAATACAATGTAATTTCTGATTAAAAAAAATTCTTTTAATGTGCGTTTAGTACCTCAGATTGGAGGTCACCTTGATAGCTTTTAAAATGTTATATAATCATTCATTAGCAAGTAATAATCCATAGAAGTTTGAATAATTCTCACGCTTGTAATCCCAGCACTTTGGGAGGCCGAGGCGGGCGGATCACGAGGTCAGGAGATCCAGACCACGGTGAAACCCCGTCTCTACTAAAAATACAAAAAATTAGCCTGGCGTGGTGGCGGGCGCCTGTAGTCCCAGCTACTCCGGAGGCTGAGGCAGGAGAATGGCGTGAACTTGGGAGGCGGAGCTTGCAGTGAGCCGAGATTGCGCCACTGCACTCCAGCCTGGGTGACAGAGCGAGACTCCGTCTCAAAAAAAAAAAAAAAAAAAGAAGTTTGAATAATTAGTTTTATTGCCAAAGGATATCTGAATAAAGGAAGAAATGCACATATCCTGGGGCCTCGCGTTTGAGCTAGGTGTCACAAATCTATGCTTTTTACAAATTCCCAAAGTGAGCATTTCAAATGAAAATTATACACAAAATTTAAGTAGAAACTTCAGACATAGAAAAGGCCAAAGTAGACAAGATCTCTTTACTATTTCATAAGTAATACTAAATTCTAAATAGCATTTTATAATTCTAAATATTAACAGTTTAACCACAACTTTGCAAAATTACCCTAAAGATGAAGAGTGCCCCATTCAAAAAGGAAATACAATGTAGGATGCTCTGATCCTGTAATTTACCTCATTTAGCCTGCAAGCCATTGTGTGCAGTAGGGAGATACATCAAAATTCCAATTTCTATATATGTAGTCAATTGAGACATTGTATTAGTCAGGGTTCTCTAGAGGGAGAGAATAATGGAATATATAAAAGGGGAGTTTATTAAGTATTAACTCACACAGTCACAAGGGCCCACAGTAGGCTGTCTGCAGGCTGAGGAGCAAGGAAAGCCAGTCCAAGTCCCAGAACTGAAGAACTTAGAGTCTGATGTTCGAGGGCAGGAAGCATCCAGCACGGGAGAAAGATGTAGGCTGGGAGGCTAGGGCAGTCTCATTTTTCACATTTTTATTCCTGCTTATATTATAGCCACAGTGGCAGCTGATTAGATTGTGCCCACCCAGATTAAGGGTGGGTCTGCCTTTCCCAGCACACTGACTCAAATGTTAATCTCCTTTGGCAACACCCTCACAGACACATCCAGGATCAATACTTTGTATCTTTCAATCCAATCAAGTTGACACTCAGTATTAACTATCACAGACATTAATAACTTGCCCAAGGCTGTGCAGTTGTCAAGTTACTGAACTATCTTATCAGACCTGGGCCTATCCAATTCCAGAGTACATTCTACATTTTTATTTTGCGGAAGGTAAAACAAAATGTGAAAATACATTAATTTTCAATATGCTTTTACTTGTGATATTGTCAATAATAAACAGGACTAGCTACAGTGCTACATGGAGAAACAGGGGCTTTGGATGAGAAAATCCATCTTTGCACCCTTGTCATTTTCTAGCTGTGTACTTTTTCATTGATTTCACAAATATTTATGTAGCACCTACTATGTACCTGACACTTTTCCAATGGTAAAGATATATCAAATCAGAACAAAACAGAAAACTTCAATAGGTATGCATTCCAGAAAGATGGGGGTGGGAGGCGGGGGTGAATGCTATCCAGGCCAAGAAAAGAGTAAATGCAGAGACTTTGAGGTTGGATGAAGCCCATTGTTTCAGGGCCTGGAAACAGTATACTAGCTGGTAAAAAATATACTAGGCTGTGGCTGTCACTGGCAGGAAATATTTAACTTTTTATTTGACATCTCAGTGGATGGCCAGTGGAAAGTCAGAACAACATAGTGGTTAAGAGTTTGGCTTCTAGCATTCGATGATAGATTTGGTATTGATTGATATATTTACTAACTCTGTGTCACTTATCAAGTTTTTTAACTTTTCCCTAAGTCTCAGATAATTCTTGTGTAATGTAAGGATAATAAAGTGACAGCCTCATAGAGGTGACGTGAGTACAGAAGGGGATTAGCTGTATAAAATTTCTATTTTTTTCACATGTTCTGGCATGTGGTGAATGTTCATTGAATAATAAACTTAATGAGCTATGGGCACACCTCAAAAATTATGCAACATTTCTGAGAGAATTCAAGAAGATCCAAGTAAATGGGGAGAGATATATGTCTGTGGATTAGAAGAATAAATATTGTTAAAATGTTAATTTTATAAAATTTGATGTAAAGATTTGACAATCTCAATCCAAATCTCAGCAAGAATTTTTTTGAATGAAAATCAACAGGCTGATTTTAAGATTTTAATATGAAAATCCAAAGGACTGGGAATAACCAAAACTGTTTTTTAAAAAGATTAAAGTTGGAGGATATGCTCTACCTAATTACAAGGCTTAGTATAAAGCTATAGTGAATGAGACAGTGTAGTTGTGAGTTAAAATTAGACTAGTGATCAAAGGAAAATAATAAAGCAACCAGAAATAGATTCACACATATATGGTCAACTGATTTTCACGAGGATGCAAGGCTTCTTTTTACAAAGGATGCTGGAACAATTGAATATCTTTATGCAAAATTAAATTTGAAGGTTACTTCACATCTTACAGAAAAACTAACTCAAAATTAATGATAGATCCAAAAGTTACACCTAAAATTAGAAAACTTTTAGAAGAAAACAGAAGAAAAATCTTTGTAATCTTGGGTTCTGGATAGATTTCTTGGCTAGGACCCCAAAGTTATATAATATCCTAAAATAAATTGGTAAATTGGACTTCATAAATATTAAAATATAAAAATTTTTACTTTTTATAGAGAAAAGTCTTGCTACGTTGCCCATATTTCTCTCATACTTGGGGCCTCAAGTGATTCTCCTGTCTTGGCCTCCCAAAATCTTTTGCTCTTCCAGAGATGCTGTTAGGAAAATGAATAGGCAAATAACAGACTAGGCAAAAAGTATATCAGACTAAAAAATTGGATTCAAAATTTATGCAATGTTTTTACAATTTAAGACAGGAGACAACTTGATAAAGAGATGGTATAAGATTGACATCAAAAAGGCTGGAGGGACACTTTAGGGTAAGAGAAATGTTCTGTATTATGATTGCAGTGATGGTTCCGCCACACCTGTATATATCAGTCAAAATTATTAAAATTGTATGTTTAAATTGCCAAGTATTGTTATATTATATTTTAACTGTTTCAACTGTTAAGCAAAAACAAAAACAACATTGTCCATGGGTTGTTATTGTTGACACTGAGTGGTGATGGGCATGTGGAAATTCACCATATTATTTTTTCTATAAGTTTCTGTATTAAAAAGTCAAAGATTATATGTTGTTAAATGGCATATAGGAAAGTTATATGATTCTGCCAGAATGTATAACATTACAAATCCAACTTAAACTGAAGGGTGTGGTGCTTAAGGAACACTCTGTGTGAAGAAAGAATTGGAGTTAACTAAATGAAAAGGCATGCTGGGGTGTTAGAGGAGAAATTATCTCAGCACAAGGCATAGATTTTTAGCAGGATTGAGAATAGCACAATTGAGAGACACTTATAAGACTTGTATGGTTAAAGTTCCCAAAGTAAATTTTGTTATAAAAGGCTCAAATAAATTTTATTATTGAAAGAGTCAAGGAATAAATTTCAGGTGACATTTCATGATACAAAGAGTGGATAGGAAGCCAGTCTCCTTAGTCTGAAGAGGATATAAAATCAGTGTCCTCAGCCTTTTTGACTTTAAATCTGATAGAACAATTTTTTAAAAACCTTTAAATTAAAAAAACAAGCAAAATCTAATAGAATCAAAGGATAATTCAAGAACTGAAAAATTACAGATTTAAATTACAAATAAAAGCATGCAAGTATTGATGCATTTAGCTTCTCCCTAGATAAAATGTGAAGTTGAAGTTAATTTTCACGGAGGAGGATAGTAGAGTCTTCAAAAGGGTCCTTTATTAAAAACAGTGAAAACAATTTTACAACTTCCTCATACTGACTTTTGAAGAAATTTCTTTTCAGGCAAATATACAGCTACCAGTGAGTCTCATAGGTTTAGGGAAAGAGGAAAGACATCTACCCTCTACTCTACCCTTAAGGCTTAAGGCTCTGCACATTGAGGAAGAAAACCAAGACAGATTCTTATTAACTGGTTACAGTCACATTCTTCAGCAGGTGATCAGCAAGGACAGAGAAGAGGGCCAAGCCAGCTTTCCCTCTTTCCCCATGTGTTAGTACACTACCCAGTGCAATCAGGGACCTTTACTTTCTTATAGACTTCAGCCTCCATCCCCTAGTTGGTTGGGCACCGAGGGAAATTATCCAAAAATATAATATTTTTGGTCAATTATTCCTTTTTGTATCTCTAATGCCTAGATAAGTACCTGGTATATATCAGGTACCAATGAATATTTGTTGGGTACATGAATAAAATCCTTAACCTGAAGTAATTATTACATTTAACTAGTGTACAGAAGACACTGAACCACGTTTCCCCCCTCATTATAATCTGTTATCTTCTCAGTAGCATTTTTCCTATTCTAAATCACTTCTAACATGAATCTACTTAATAAAGCTCCATTTGAATTATTTTATACATTCTTGAAGGAAAGCGGCTCACACCTCTTCTCCCTATGCATTGCTACAGTTTACTCATATGTGTGTTTCCACAACATTGCACTCTGGATTTTTCTAAAACAAAATGTTAATGTACTTTTAACTAAAATATTTCCAGCCCATACACAGCAATTAATAGTATTAGTTTCACTATAGCCAAGGCAGTTTCTAGAACCATTCATATTATTTAGCTAAAAAGTTATAAAATGCATAAAAATGGTAAAGTTTTCATTTTCTTTGAACATCACGTATGTTTTAGTATAGTTTCATGACAGGGCTGACAGAAAAATGTTGGAGGATTGAATAACTTTGAGCACTGTATAAAAATGTCAGTCCGAGAGGAAAATATTATAGACCATTTCCAAATGAAAATGGGTTGTGATTCAGGGAAATATCCAGTTTTTATTATTTTTTGGCATCAGAGGCTAATGTAATAACTGTTATAAACTACAGAGAGTCGAGACAACTGGCTTGGCGTTGGAGCCAGCAGTCATTACTCAGTATCATGTCGTCTAAATCTTTGGGACTATGAAAACCTGAGGCTTTTCCCTATTGTCCAAGGAAGTCTGTGTGGGGTCTGGAAATTGCCCACTTTTCTATAAGCCTTTACGGTCCTCCCTTTTTCTCCCCTCCAGGCAACCTGCATGCTATTTTTTTTTTTTTAAACTTTGTGTTTTCCTGTCTTTAGTCTCACTCCCTGCCCCACTGTCTATTCACTTGTCACACAGGGCATTACACAGAGGATCCACAAACTGTTATTTTCTGTAAAAAGATAAAGCACAGGGGGTCTGGAGAATAAACAAAGTCATTTTTGAGTGGTCTTTTAATTCACTTATACTCATTTCACTTGATAAAAGGAACTCCCACCCTTTGCTTCTGGAACAAGTCTTTCATCTTTTATCTCTGAATTCTCTATGGCCAGATAAACTATATATACCATTGCAGTACATTTCATTTCCTTCCTTTAATTTCCTCAGCACTAATTTTTTTTTTAAAGATTTGACATTGGTCAGTACTCTTAAAAAAAGAATAAAAACAACATTATAATTGTATATCTACTCACAGAGCATCTTACATGATGTGATTTCTTACTACTCTATTTTCCATGAAAGGGCTAATACAGAATCTGCCCTCTGGGTCACACGTCTGCTGCTGCAAGGACACTGCTGTGTCTGTGGTTGTGGCTGTGACTACAGTAGTCAGAATGTGCGTTTGATCTATGCAAGATTCTGGTTTGGTTTTATCCACAGGGAGACCAAGCAATTGGATATTAGCCTTCTAGAAGCCGTTTCAGAAATCCAATAATTCAAGTTTTTAAAACGTAAAACTCAACTTTCACTTAATTAGAAATCTCTAAATTCTAGGATTCTTAAAGAATGTCATATGTGATGGGGCTCTCCAGTGCTAAAGATACAGTGGCCATGGTGTGTGGATGAATATTTAACAACCAACTCTTAGGGGAGGGGAAGCCCCAGTTATAGTATTTGCTGATTTCTGCGGTGTAAATACTCCAATTATCGACAATTTTGAGCTACCTTGGAAACATCAATAAATGTGGAGTTGGGAATTAATAGGTGCAATTTGTTCTTGGGAATGTGCCTGAGCAGTCTCAGCATCCCCTGTGAGATGAACAAAAGAATGTATTTGAATCAGGCCGTAGATATTAATTTTAAATCAGTACTTTAGAAAACATAAATACAAGTGTTACGTGTCTTTGCTACTAAAAGAAAAGAAAAAGCATTAACTGTGTTTCAGGGTGTTTTAAATCAAATAAACTAGAAAGAGAAGTCTGGGTTGAGGAAGCAACATTTCTGGTGCAGATTTAAACACAGCCCATGTAAGCAATATAACCTTTTTTTTTTTTTGGTATTTTCGTTTAGTAGAGACAGAGTTTCACCATGTTGGTCAGGCTGGTCTCAAACTCCTGATCTCAAGTGATCCACCCACCTCGGCCTCTGAAAGTGCTGGAATTATAGGCATGAGTCACCGCACCCGGCCTAAACAATATGATTTGTTCGTAGTTTCTATAACTCAACTTATTTTTTTTCTCCTCCATTCTTTTGTGGTGCAGGTAACAATCCTCAATCAATTTGGAATCAATTGTTTTCTCAAGTTGCATATAATATTAGGGAGGCTTTTGTCATAGTAAAACGTTAGTAAGCAGTAAGCCATCCATGTCAGTGCTATGTGTCCACTTTGGCATCTGCTGAGATGGTTATAGAACACTGATAGTCATTGATCCATGCAGTAGATATGTCCTCTGTTCCTAGCTATATGACTTCCAAGTCTTCTCAGTTATAACTCACTATTTTCTTGACATTGAGGGAACATGGTAGGGGATCTGTTTCTCCCACATCTTTCTGTTGTAGTAGCAACTAAGGCTGAATTTGTCTAGATACAGCATTTACACACTTCTATCATAGGATGATTCATTATCACCCTCTACTCTCAGGGGCCCACAAACCTATATATGCATGTTGCTCTTTCCTGAAGTTTTCATCCAAGTACTGGAGAGCAGACTTCTTCCTTGAGACCCACCTTTATCCACATAATCAAAATTTCTCTTCCAACTATTTCTCAACCTCTACCACTATTAGCTTGGGGCACCTGTCTTGTGTCCTAGACTGAATGATGGCACAAAGAAAGCCTCAGTTTAATTCATGATGCTTTATTTCAAATTGTTTTCTAGGTTGTGAGCATTTTGTTTTCCTTTAAAGGTTTAGCCTTCTGGAACTCTAGAGTTGGGGAGAGAGTCCTGCATTTTCTGCTTGATAGTTTCACTTTCCTCTTTAAGTAGAAGAGCACTAAATGGTCTAGCATTTAAATTTAGGGAAGGGGGGAGCAGGGAAAGGAAATATCAGGAAAAACACTTTCTTAATATAGCAGAAATAGCATACCATGCTGGATTTATTGGAGCATTAATTTTTTTGTATTTTTATTAAATGTTTCTACTACAAATATGGAAGAGCTAGTGGCCTAACCACAAACATGTTTTTTCTTCACTATTAGATTCTGAGAAACATTGAAATTATAAACAAAATTAAAATTTGAAAGAACCCATGGGAAGAAGATTTAAATTACTGAGGAAATCCAGGGGAGTTTAATACCACAGCAGCCAATAATACAATGAATTGAGCTAATAAACTGTGATTCCCAGTACAAACACCTAGAAAGATTGCATTTTTAACAAACACACAATCTCAGAAGTCCCCAGAAGCCAAAAATAAAGAGGAAACTTAAACTTGGGGCAATAATTTTGAAGTAAGTTTGCAATATGCTTTTGAATGAATAGAGTAGAGGCTGAAAGGGCATCAGAGCAGAGATGAGATCTTAGAGCTAGGGCCTGAGATAGTAATGCCTGTGCTGGAACCTGAAACACAGGATATGGCTTCCAGGCACACACACAAAAAAAAAAAAACAAAAAAAAAACAGAACTGATATCACTGCATAAAGCTGGAAACTGCCACCATCCCAGGACAATGAAATATTGACTTTATATATACATGAATTATCTATCAATCAATCAATATCAATAATCTATCTATTTCATAAAAATTCCAAACCCCTAAGGCCCGTTTGTGACATGTAGTATGAATTCAGAGTTAACATTGTCTGTATACAGAAGAAATCTCTAAGCCAAGGAGTGAACAGAAATTTGAGACTGATGAAAAGACAACATAATATTCCTCGTAGGAAACAATTTTCTCTGCCTTGTCCTGTGCTATTTTTTCTTCATGCAATTCTTGCCAATTGACACAGTGTTTGATTTTATATTTGTCTATTATATTTTCTGTCTCCTCAAATAACAATGTAATCTACTGGAAATCAGAAGCTTGTTTTATCCTCATCCTAGAGGAAAGGGCCTGGTATGCAGTAAATAGATGTCCATTAAGCTTTTGGCAGCCACAGTATGGTAACTGTGCATACTGCACAGGATTTTTATTCTGATAATTGCAATAATAAAGAGATTTTAAATTCATTTCTTAAGAGTCTCTTTTAAAAGAATTAACAGTTAATAAAAGCAGATATGGAAAGTGATTTAAAATGTTTTAAATTTTTATTTATTTTAATTTATTAAATTAAAATGTTTAAATAAAAAAGATTTAAAATGTTCTAAAATTACACATACACACACATTCATACACACGCATATTATTTGGATTAAAAGCATCATCCAACGCGATGAGAACATTATTATAAACCCATTTGCTATGTCTTTGAGGTTATAGATGGAAAGATATGTAAATCACACAATGCAGTTATACATGAGGGGCTAATAATGTGGGCTCTGGAATCATACTCTAGAGTTTCAATTGAGCAAATGTTCATTAATGCTTTTTAACACCACCTAAGAGAGACAGACAAAGATACGGGGGAGGAAGAATTGCAATAGAGGGAGGAAGAGGAAAAGAGAGAGATGCAAGAGAGGGGGAAAAGGAAAGGAGAAAGGGAAGAAGGCAGGAAGGGAGGAAGACAATGATAGAGAAAATGGAAGGAATGGAGGGAAGAGAGTCTTAACATCAAGGGGGCAGCTGTTTCCAATGTTCTCTGCCAATGGTCAGTGATTCTCCATAGCAGAGAAGAAGATTTAACAGTTTGCTTCAATTTTAGCTTTTTAAAAGTAAATGTCCTCAGTTTTAACGTCGGTTTTCCAATGACTCTTGTCTTTCCTTTGCCCTTTGTATTTTCCAATATGCTATCCTTTAGCACAGTCTTCTAACCTTTCAGTAGTGGAGTTCCTGTTGAAGCTCTCCTTCACTTTAACAGTATGTATTTGTATGGATGTGTGTGTTTGTGTGAGGCTACCTGATTCCCTGAATACAAGGAAATCAAAGAAAATTGAATGATAGATCTCTTTTCTTTTATTAATGTAAACTCTTTTATTGCATGCATATTTTAATATAATCTCCTAGCTATTTTCATTGGAAAGAGATAGGCCAAAAGTATACACTTTTAGGAAAGAGATAGACCAAAAACATACATTTTTTAGTGTATATGTATTTCAAAATCCCATTTAGATTATTATCTGTCGTACCTACCAAGGACAGCGTGAGTGCACACAATGCTGTGAGTATGCCTTTTGTCAAAATGTAGGTGAAGAGTGTGGCTTGAGTCTGTAGCAGAAAATATGTTTATTAAATCCATTAATCCAACTATTCTCTATATGGTTAGCCTCAGGATAACTTCTTTGATTAGTTTATCTCCATGGATTTGAACTTTGAGAATAGAAAAGATTTCTGAGCTTTTGCCCTGGCACAAGATGCAAGATATGTGATATTTGAATAGAATTATCAAATATGATTCATCAAATAGAGCTCCTTATAAAGTAAAATTACTTAAGAAACACTCAGAATATAGTGGAGAAATTCTAACAAAAGAATAATTTGTGATATTATACAGTGTTTAGTTTGAAATTGCTAAATATATATAGTATATGTGCATATATATGATAGTATTATTGTTAAGCTTATACACTGATATCTTATTTAAATATTTAAAATCAGAAGGAACAAATGAAATATAAATAATAGATGAGAATAATGTTTTAACATTCTTCAAAATGCTAGCGTTTGTTACCAAGCAATGAATAAATAATTGGAAACAAAAGTATCCATTTGAAATATTAATTTTTAGGAACTATCCTAAAATATATTCCATACTAATTTGAAAGTTTAACCTTGACACTACCTCCTTAATGTGCAGAGCTTCCTCTAGCATTTTATAAATAGTTATTTATGCAACTATAATTGAAACTTCAATAAATTTTTAATACTATCAATGTGTTATATTCCTTCATTTAAATATTCATCGTCTTGTATACAGTGGTAACCACTAACTAGGTAAATAGCTAAAGAAACAGTCAGTGAGTGGTACTAGGCCATCTTTTAAAACAGAATTCTTACCACACCTCTAAATGGTCCCAGTATATTGAAGAGTTTTTCATAAATGCCCCACCAGCACCACTAGTTCACTTGGTATGTGTCCTAGAAATTGAATATTTTGATAGTCTTTGAAGATAGAGAGGTGTGGTCATTTTCTAGACATGAAAGTAAAAGGTTTTAAAGCTGTTATATAATAATTGTATTTTTATAAGTATTTGTAGAGTTTTTTCCCAATTTGTAGAAAGGCTATTTTTTTTCTCTTTTTGCTTTCCAAAATTTAATATCTTTGTTAATTAGAATGACTAGATATGTTAAATTAGTTTTCTGACTTCTTAGGTTCCACAAAGGCTGATTTGTAGGAATGAATCTTCTTAAACAACAGAGGGGTTTTTTGGGGTTTCTTTTTGTGTATGAATTTGGAACTTGCCTCAGGACATCTGTTCACTTACTCACTCAATAATTCATTGAGTAGATGTTTATCACCCATCACGTTGTCTGATAGGCCAAGGGATACTATTTAAGAATACAAAGATGGACAGGAGAGGACTCTTAACTTTATGAAGACAATACTCTAGTGATAGACAGACATGTTATCTGCTTATTTTGTTCCTGTGTGTTTTAATGTGGATGCATAGAATACTTATTCAAATATGTAAGTTTAACTTTTTATAACCACAATTTTTTTTATTTTAATTTCTGGGGTACATGTGCAGGATGTGCAAGTTTGTTATATAGGTAAACATGTGCCATGGTGGTCTGTTGCACCTGTAAACCCATCACCTAGGTATTAAGCCCAGCATGCATTAACTATTTTTCCTGATTCTCTCCTTCCCTTTACATCCTGCCAAGAGGCCCCAGTATGTGTTGTTCTCCTCCCTGTGTCCATGTATTCTCATTGTTCAGCTCCCACTTATAAATGAGAACATGGAATATGCAGTGTTTGGTTTTCTTTTCCTGCAATAGTTTGCTGAGGATAATGGCCTTCAGCTCCACCCACGTCCCTGAAAAAGACACGATCTCATTCCTGCATAGTATTCCATGGTGTATATATGTCACATTTTCTTTATCCAGTCTATCTTTGATGGACATTTGTGTTGATTCCATGTCTTTGCTATTGTGACTAGTGCTGAAATGAATATACACGTGCATGTGTCATTATCATAGAATGATTTATATTTGTTTGGGTGTGTATCCAGTAATGGGATTGCTGGGTCAAATGGTATTTCTGGTTCTAGGTCTTTGCGGAATCTCCACCCTGTCTTCCACAACGGTTGAACTAATTTACATTCTTGACAGTGCAGCCTCATCAGCATCTGTTGTTTCTTGACTTTTTAATAATTGCCATTCTGAATGACATGAGATGGTATCTCATTGTGGTTTTGATTTGCATTTCTCTAATGATTAGTGATGTTAAGCTTTTTTTCATGTTTGTTGGTTGCATAAATATCTTCTTTTGAGAAGTGTCTGTTCATGTCCTTTGCCCACTTGAACTCAGTTCTAACCACAAATCTTAAACAAAGATTAAGATCAGGAATGTCAATATATTTTGGAAGCGCTTTCATAAGAAAAAAAGTGGAATAAATTTAGAGAAACAAATTAGAATATTACCCAAAATACACAAGTTCAGAAATGCTGAAAAATGACAGATATTTCCAAAATAAAACCCAGTAACATAAGAAATTAGAGGCAGACCACAGAGGAATGGAGTAACCAGAAAAAATTTATAAATTATTGATGCAAATATAAGCTGAAATTGTCCCTCGACCTCTTAGCTAGGAAACCAAACTTGGAGTAAATGCTAGGCTGAAAATTTTACTTATCTTTTCAGATGGAAAGTGTAGGTAAGAGACCTGAAAACTTCAGCAGTTCTTGAAAATTAGCTGGCCCGGGCTAAAGAATAGTTTATGTAAATTTTCTGAGTTTGCTCCACTAGATTCAAATACTTTAATCAAATTAAAATGACCTGCCAAAATTGATGGAAAAGTACTTAGGCAAGTCTTGAGAGGTAGTTTCTTCCATTTTTTAGCAGACAAGACACCTAAGGTTTTCATGGGAAAGTAGGGCACTTGAGAGTCTTATGGCTCTGAGGCTACACTTTCCTACTAGCAAATGCTAGTGTTCCATAGTGTGGAGCACTGCTGCTGTTGTCTTCTCAAATGAAACCTTAGCTTCTCTTTAATGTGCCTAATATCGAGAACTATCCTACAACTACCCACCCCACTGCTTCCCATCCACTGCATGCAGGATGGACCTCTCCCATGCAAAACCTCACAAATACCTGTCTCCTAGTCAGTTCTAGAAGCTTCCTTTAGAAACAGGTCTAGCAGCCGCTTTCATAAAACTACTGCACCCCTCTCCCAATAGTCCAATGTTTTGTCAGGAGCCTAGGTCTTGGAAAATATAAGCTTCAGATCTCCCCCATAGGAAGAATATCCTCAGGCTTCCTGGAGCTGAGCCCTACTGGCTCTCTTTAAAGGGGAAAGAGAAAAAAGTATCTCATTCTTTCTTATTTAGAAAACACAATTAAATTATCCCCCCAGAGAGTTATGGGCAGGCCACTTAGTTAACCTAATTTCTCCCTCTTAGGTAACATTTTTTCTTTTTACAATAAAAGCTAAGGATAAATAGTAAATTTTCAATACTTGGAGGCAAGTTGAAACTTGTGTTATGACTTTGGAATATAGAAGTTAAAACACCAGACACAAAAAGGGGAAGAATAACAAAAACAAGTAGCAAAAATGACTTTTGAAATATTTTAAGAAAAATATGACTATGAAATTCAGTTTTTCCAAGGACAGTTTTCTGGACAAAAGTTTACCAGACATTATAATCCTTAAGGGCCATTTGTTGTTTGATTTCAGTATCAGAGTGTTGCTGCTGTTTCACGCCAATGCTACATGATTGTACTTAGAAAGCTATGTAGTAGGTCGCTATGAAAGTGATCAGTAGATTTGTGTTGAATATTTCTCAATAGATTTAGAATTTTTACTTTTCATCTAAAAGGAAACCTGTTGCAATCCAAAGAAGTCACAGTTGAAAGACCGGATTATTCAGTTTTTAAGTAATATTTTTGTTTCCTTAGGAAATTGTAAATATGCTAACGATATTGTTTTGATCAATTGAGGTGTTTTGTTTCTTAGAACAGAAAAGTATCAAGTAGAAAATGTTCCATTTCTTTTTCTTATTGCCTTTACAAAATAACTCAACCAAATCAAGTAATTGAAAAAATGGCACTCTTTTTATGTGAACCAAAACTTCTTCATATACCCAGAAACAAATGCTACATTCCATTTTAATCAGGGCAGATCAGTTTACTTGGATGGATTACTATCAAAGTGATCTCTGAGGGTACTAATAATTTGATTCTGTTATTAAATTTGTAGGGTTTTTCCCCTATATTTCATTGCTAAACTTCACATATATTTGTGTTATGATCTTATAAATCACAGAACAATCACAGCTTAAAAGAAGAAACCAATAAAAAAGCAAAAAATATGTGCTACTTCATCTATATAATATTTTACTTTTATGTGCTTAAACCAGAAAAATCCAGGAATGAATGGCTCCCAAAGGATACTGGTTGACCAATATGTTTTGAATTTTGGGGTGAAGATCTTCTTTTATAAATGTAGAGTTGGCTTCACAGATAGAGCATTCAGTTTTGTCTTTGCCTCTGCTGGTGTTCCCAAGATCTCTTTTGTGAATCAGTTACATTTAGTGATTCCTATTTCTACGGTAACAATTAATGGCTGATGGTAAAGATAAAGAAGTTAAATATTTTCCTTATCCACATTTTATCTTCTCATGTAATAACTTATTTTTTACAACATGTTGATATATTGAGAAATGTTTTAGGGATTAAATTTCTACATATTTATATTAAAAGTTTAGTATATGTTTTTAAAATGACTTTAGATAATCTACCTCTATTTACAGTTCAGAATTTAATCATCCACTAAAATATATTTAAAAAGTATTCATTATAAATAGATGCCTTGTTAGAGTCTGCAAATTTAGGGACTGTGAAGGAATGTAATTGCAGGGTTCATGCTCCTATCTACTGGGACGTATGTCTTCAGGATTCAGCCAGAGTTGATGGCTAGTTAGAGAAGCTGTTCTGGGGGATGTTTGGAAACTCTGGACACAAGAGTGTGGCTTCATAATCCAAGGACAGCTGTGGCATGAAATTACATAGAAATCTATCCCCTTCCCCACCTCCACACAAGACTTACATATCCTCTGGAGTGCTAATTAATTACTGAGAATAATTTGGGGCATCTGGAGCCAATAATCTGACATGGATGCTAATATTCTTTTAAGAGGCCCTGTTAATAATATCAATGTGGAAATTTCTTCAGGTGTTGTGGGCAGTTGAGAAACTGGTACAAGAGAAGAAAAACATGCTGGATATGCCTTGTGATAACTGTGGCAAAGCTCCCCTTGGAGGACTCCCTTGGTGGACATTCTTTATGGGGAAGCTTTGTAGAAGATACCATGGATAATCTATCACAATCAAGTGGATCCAGAGTATAAACTAGTTATCTATATTAATGTAACTATATTTGTTTAAACATATGAGAAAGGCCAATGATAGATACACACAGCCTACTTATATGTGAATATGAGATGATCTCTTATAGATAATATCAGTTTTAAAATGAACTAGCAATTCTATTATTTTCACCAACTATGTATCTACAACTTCTATAATATGCATCACTTTTTGGTCAATTTATCTAGGATTTTGCAAGAGAGCTCAACATTAAATGGAGGACACACTGATTCTACCACAAGCTTGATTGGTTCAATGCTCAATTTAATTTAACCCCCTGCTAGACTGAACTTCCACTGGAATGTCACCCCCATGAGAGCAGCACCTGGTTTGTATTGTTCACTACTACCATATCTTTAGTATAGAAGACAAAACTAGATACAGAGTAAGCATGCAGTAAATATTTTTGGAATGAAGGAATGGGTTTTCTTTGACCCTAGTTGATCTAAGATTTATTTCAGAACAAAGGTGTTTACTTATTTATTTATTAATAAAAGATAAGTCTTATAATATTATTTATTAATTAAAGATAAGTCTTATTCTTTGGCCCCTCACTTGCAAGATCTTGTCCTTCCTAATCCAGCTGATATGGTTTGGCTCTGTGTCCCCACCCAAATCTCATCCTGAATTGTACTCCCATAATTCCCATGTGTTGTGGGTGGGACCCGGTGTGAGATAATTTGAATCATAGAGGTGGTTTCCCCCACACTGTTCTCATGGTAGTGAATAAGTCTCACAAGATCTGATGGTTTTATCAGGGATTTCCGCTTTTTCATCTTCCTCATTTTTCTCTTGCCACTGCCATGTAAGAAGTGTTGTTTGTGTCCCGCTATGATTCTGAGGCCTTCCTAACCATGTGGAACTGTAAGTCCAATTAAACTTCTTTCTCTTCCCAGTCTCGGTTATGTCTTTATCAGCAGTGCAAAAACAGACTAATACAGTAAATTGGTACCAGTAAAGTGGGGCGTTGCTGAAAAGACACCCAAAAATGTGGAAGCGACTTTGGCACTGGGTAACAGGCAGATGTTGGAACAGTTTGGAAGGCTCAGAAGAAGACAGGGAAATGTGGGAGAGTTTGGAACTTCTTAGAGACTTGTTGAATGTCTTTGACCAAAAGCCTGATAGTGATATGGACAATAAGGTCCAGGCTAAGGTGGTCACAGATGAAGATGAGGAACTAGTTGCGACTGGAGCAAACATGACTCTTGTTATGTTTTAGCAAAGAAACTGGTGACATTTTGCCCCTGCCCTAGAAATTTGTGCAACTTTGAACTTGAGAGAGATGATTCAAGGTATCTGGCAGAAGAAATTTCTAAGCAGCAAAGCATTCAAGATGTGACTTGGATGCTGCTAAAGGCATTCAGTTTTATAAGGAAAGCAGAGCATAAAAGTTCAGAAAATCTGCAGCCTGACAATGCAATAGAAAAGAAAGTCCCATTTTCTGAGGAGAAATTGATTGGTTGCAGGAATTTGCATAACTAACAAGGAGCCGAATGTTAATCCTCAAGACAATGGGGAAAAATGTCTTCAGCACATGTCATAGGTCTTCATGGCATCTCTTCCCATCACAGACCTGGAAACCTAGGGGGAAAAAGTGGTTTTGTGGGCTGGGCCCAGGGTCCCTGTGCTGTGTGCAGCCAGGGTCTTGGTGCCCTGCATCCACTCAAGCCACTCCAGCCATTGCGAAAGGGGGCCTAGGTACAGCTCAGCCCATGGTTTCAGAGGGTGCAATCCCCAAACCTTGGCAGCTTCCATGTGGTGTTGAGTCTGAGGGTGCATAGAATTCAAGAATTGAGGTTTGGGAATCTCTGCCTAGATTTCAGAAGATGAAACACCTGGATGCCTAGGCAGAAGTTTGCTGCAGGGGCAGGGCTCTCATGGAGAACCTCTGCTAGGGGAGTGTGGAAAGGAAATGTAGGGTTGTAGCCCCACACAGAGTCCCTACTAGGACACTGCTTGGTGAAACTATGAGAAGAGGGGCCACCTTCTTCCAGACACCAGAATGGTAGATCCACCAACAGCGTGAACCATGTGCCTGGAAGAGCTGCAGACACTCAATGCCTGCCCATGAAAGCAGCCAGGAGGGGGCTATACCCTGCAAAGCCACAGGGGCAGAGCTGCCCAGGACTATGGGAAGCCACCCCTTGCATCAGTGTTACCTGGATGTGAGACATGGAGTCAAAGGAGATCATTTTGTAGCTTTAAAATTTGACTGCCCCGCTGGATTTTGGATTTGCATGGGCCTTGTAACCCTTTTATTTTTGCCAATTTCTACCATTTGGAATGGATGTATTTACCCAATACCTGTACCTCCATTTTATTTAGGAAGTAACTAGCCTACTTTTGATTTTACAGGCTCATAGGCGGAAAGAACTTGCCTTGTCTCAGATGAGACATTGGAATGTGGACTTTTGAGTTAATGCTGAAATGAGTTAAGACCTTGGAGGACTGTTGGAAATGCATGATTGGTTTTGAAATGTGAGGTCATGAGATTTAGGGGGCCAGGAGTGGAATGATATGGTTTGGCTCTGTGTCCCTACCCAAATCTCATCTTGAATTGTACTGCCATAATTTCCATGTGCTGTGGGAGGGACCTGGTGGGAGATAATATGAATCCTGGGGGCAGATTCCCCCATACTCTTCTCATAGTAGTGAATAAGTCTCACAAGATCTGACGGTTTTATGAGGGGTTTCCACTTTTGCATCTTCCTCACTTTTCTCTTGCTGCTGGCATGTAAAAGAAGTGCCTTTCGCCTCCCACTATGATTCTGAGGCCTCTGCAGCCAAGTAAGTCCAATTAAACCTCTTTTTCTTCCTAGTCTCAGGTATGTCTTTATCAGCTGCATGAAAACAGACTAATACACCAGCCATATACTCCCATCATCATACCCTTTAACTACATCTTCCCTAAACCCTCAATATCTAGCATCTGCTCTTCATGTACTACCTCTAAACCTTCAAGTTTATTTCTTCCAACAATTTGTTAACCCAGTAGGGACTTCCCATTCAATTTTTCCACCATCTTTCCCTGTCTGTCCCTCACAAAAGGGGTGACTAAGGGTATTATATAAAGGCATTAGAATAATTGTAACTGTCGTAATTGCAAAAATGACCCTGCCTCTTCATCCTTCCCGTTGACCTTCACACTATATTTCTGGACTTAACCATGTTATTTATTTTGGCTCATGGAAAGTCACAATTATATTCAGAGATTTGAAAAAGTACTTGCCTGTTGCTTTTTAGACTCTTGAAATTCTGCTTTTTCCATAAATTGTCTGGTCTCACCTTCTGGAGAAATGTAAGACAGAGATGGAGAAGAGCTAAGTTGTCCCAGCCAACTGCCAGCATAGCCCCAGATGTATGAGCAAGTCTAGCTTTAACCAGAGGAACCATGCAGCCTAAATAACTGACCCACATATTCATGAACTAAATTAATATTTATTGTTGTAAACATTAAATTAGGAGTGATTTTTAAAATCCAGCTTAATTGTGGCATTAAAACCAATACTGCAAATATTTAAAAAATACAAACATTTATAAATGCCAAAAGATATACTGATTACACACTGCTAAGGTTTGACTGTTTGTGCCCTCCAAAACTCATATTGAAACATAATCTCTGATATGGCAATATTGAAAGGTGGGATCTTTAAGAAGTGCCTCGGTCATGAGGGCTCTGCCCTCATCAATAATCTATACATAAATTAATAGATTGATGAGTTAATGAATTAATGGATTTCCCAAAAGTGAGACTGGTGGCTTTCTTGGAAGAGGAAGAGGGACCTGAACTGGCACACTCAGCCTCCTCACATGTAATGCCCTGCCTGGACTCGGGACCCTATAGAGGGTACCTACCAGTAAGAAGTCCTTCATGAGATGCACCCCCTTGACCTTGGACTTTTAAGACTCTAGAACTATTAGAAATACCCTGTTTTTTAAAAATAAATTACCCAGATTCAGATATTCTGTTATAAACAACATAAATGGACTAAAGCATACCCACATACACATACACACAGAGAGAGAAAGAGAAAATATGAAACAAGCTACATAAATGAAAATCTATGTGGATGTGTATAACAGAAAAATATTAAATGACTGAGGCCAAAGTTATTCATATCAACAGTTGTACAACAGCTTGTATTACCTATTGATAGAAAAAGAATTTCAAATTGCCTAACAAAGCAAAAGTCAGTATTCTGCTATATTCACAAGACAGGCCTAAAACAGATTAAGTGGTGACCAGCTATACAATATATTTATCCCGTTATTGTTCTAAGCAAGCATATGAATGTCTCTAAGAAGTCCTGATAAACAAATAGACAAACAAAACCTCTCAAATATTGTTTAACCCAGAATTCCCATATTTATTTGGCCACTCCTCCCTGCACACATACACTTGTTTTTTGGCACCTATGATCACCTAAATCTAGTGGCTGGAATACTCTTTGGGAAGTCCTTTCTTGGATTTATCATCCAATTCATATGTGCTTTTGTTCCCAACATCCCTTCTGCTTGTTACCTGGATTCTGCCTGGTCTTTGTCTCTCATGATTTATAACTCAGTCTATGATCATCTGCTATAACACAGTCTTTTCTTTGATACTTTTAATAGGCAATATTTTCAAATACCCTACTTTATTCTCTTGTTTTTATTTTGCTATCAGTGAATATTCCAGTTGGATTAACTTTTCAGAATGTTCCAATTCTGAAGTTTTATGTTTTTCTAATTTTATAAAAAAGTGTTACTTCATAGGAGCAAAATGATGCTGTAGAGAGTGCTCCCTGGAAGAAGTGGAAGGATTGTTTTAATAGCACAAAAAATATGCTACTACAAATAGATTTATAACTCAAGTAACTGTGGGTATGTCCTTCACTAAATTGTCTTGGAAAATTATTTTTAAAATAGCAGTAGGAAAGCTGGTACTATGTCATTCAAGAAGCTGGAATAACACTTTGATGACTTTATAGCTTCAGCTCAAACATGCAGACGCCTGGATCACAATATTTGAATGTCCACAGTCACAGGAACCATGGTGATCCTTTCATAGTTTCAGGGTGATTGCTGTTCTGCAAACTGAAACAACTTGGATACTTCAGTTAGGTCCTTCTTTTTTTTTTTTTTCGAGACTCGGTGGAAAGATTTAACAAGAGGAGAATAGGGATAGAGTGGGCATATTTTCCTAAATTGGAAAAGGTGAGCATACTGCTTCTAAAAAATTTTTTAATGTAAAAAATGAGAAAAAATATGATGGTTCCACAAAATTGAGCCATTTACACTTTATTTGCTGCCTTGTATTAGTAGTCGTATTTTTGTATATGGTTTTGCACTTTCCTAACTAAACTGTAATAACCTGAGAACAAGAATCACATTTGATATGGCTTTGCATCCACCAAATGGTCCAAAGTAGAGTACAATAAATTTTAAAACAAATAGTTAATGACTGAAAGAATGAAGATGAGTTTTCAAAAATAAAGACAAATCAACTGAGTTAATATGCACCTAAGGGCCAGAGAATCATAAGACAATTATTGGGCAAAAGTTATACCAAGAAGTTTATGAACAAGAGCCCAAAAGACATGAAAGTGATTAGAAAGCTATAAAAGGGGGACGCCTTTGGATCTGAACAAAAGAGGAACAACGGTAATTTCAATGAAAGTCATGTTAAGTGAAGAGAAGTATAAAATGTATGTTTAGGGTCAGGATGATGTGAGAAGGAGAAAACACACAATTGTTCAAGAATATTTATCAAAAAAAGAGGAAAAGTAATATAAAGGATAATAAAACGAGGTTACTGAAAAGCATATAAAAATGAACTATGTCAAAAGTTGAATACTTGGTGTTATTTAAAATAAAAGAAGAAAAAACCGATAAGAAGTGGAAGTTATCTTAAGAGCTAGTTCGATTATTAGAGATTACAAAGGTAATTCAGAGTTTGTTGGGGTTTAAATTTAGTGGCTGATAGTCTACCTTTTTCTGAGACGTGGTAAGAAGAAAGGCATATTTAGAATAAAAGTCTGAGTTCTTGATCATTATAGTAAACTTTAGTCTACAAACGAGGTTGACAAGCCCATTGTAGGTAGGTAATTGAAACCAGCCATTCCCACAAATTCTGTCCTTGTTATCCCATTATACAATTGGCTTTTTCCTTAATTGAGCCGGAAATTAGAGTCATTTCTTCAAGTTAGACAAGAAAACTGAAGGCGTAATTTCCAAGGACACAATTCTAAGTTTGTGACTTCCTTTCAAAAGTATTTATGCAAAATATTATCTATTTGTTAATTTTTATATATAAATTACACTCTTCTTTTCCTAAGATAATTTATTTTGGATAAAGTTGATGTGGAAATCCAGAATGAAATTAGAAAGAGAAAAGGTAGGAATTGAAATATTTGAGTTGTTGATAAATAAAGCTTGGTGGAGCCAGAGGCTAGACTCAAACATAAAATTATGATAGAAGAAGGAGTCCATATGGAATTTATTGAAAATCATATTAACTACCTTATATCTATAAACATTTTAATTGTACACGGATGTAGCACATTCCACAGACTGAGAATCATGCTGGGAAAGCATTTGCCTTACCATCTGATTGCAGAACTTCTGTGACACCACAGCATTTTCAAACTCAATCTGAAGTGAATATATGATAATTTTTGTCTTTTCTACAGTTACATACTTGTGTCTGGATGGAGGTAGAAATTCTACAAGAAATTTTAGGAGTGGATGCAAAAGGAAAGAAAACAAAAAAATAATAATATCATTTAAAAATAATTCAGGACTCCATATTCTGGTATTGATTGTATTTTTTTAATTCATGATTTTATTTTTTGTACATATTATTATATCATCCCAGTATTAAGCTCAATACCCAATAGTTACCTTTTCTGCTTCTCTCTCTCTTCCCAACCTCCCCCATCAAGTAGACCCCAGCATCTGTTGTTTCCTTCTTTGCGTTGGTAAGTTCTCATCGTTTAGCCCCCACTTACAAAGGACAACTTGCTATATTTGGTTTTCTGCTCCTGTGGTAGTTTCCTAAGGATGACAGCCTCCAGCTCCATCCATGTTCCCGCAAAAGACATGATCTTGTTCTGTTTTATGGCTGCATAGTATTCCATGGTGTATATGTACCAAATTTACTTTAATCAGTTCATCACTGATGGACATTTCGGTTGATTCCACATCTTTGATATTGTGAAGAGTGCTGCAATGAACATTTGCATGCATGTGTCTTTATAGTAGAAAGCTTTATATTCCTCTGGGTATATACCCAGGAATGGGATTGCTGGATCGAATGGCAGTTCTGCTTTTAGCTTTTTTAGAAACTGCTTATTTCCTATGTAATATATTAGTAGGATAATCTTGCTATACTCATTACTAGCCATTGCCTGAGCTATTAAATACAACTTTGATCATTTAGCACCTATAGTGTGAATTACCAAACTCATTAACATTTCTGATTAAAATGTAAAGTTTTAGAGGAATATTTGCTGTATAAACTGACTAATTAGTCTATGGATAGTTTACAGAATATAGCAGTTGGAAAAAACATTTAATTACTTAGAAATGTATGTTTGTTGTAATTAAACATAGGACATCCATAAGAGTTTAATAAAGATTAATAATTTTGAATTTTTATTTTCTTTTCATCACTAATTTTTTAAACCTCCAGCTATAAAACAAATTTAAAACAAATTATTAAGTAACTATAATTCTTAGAACAATAAGAACAATGGTAGCAGGAACTAACTGTAAATAACTATTGCAAATAGATAAGTTATTTAGCTTTAGCATGGCATTGACCAAAATTTAAGTTATATTATAGGTACATGCTTTTTTTTTAAAGTTCTAATATGTGATAATTGCATTTGAAATGTATCACTTCATCCAAAGATTACCATTTAATCTAACTGAAATGAAACAGAGATTTAAAAAACAGAGATGTGAATAGACAAGAGGGGTTTCTAATTTTCCTCATCTCCATCCTCTAACCATCTCACTGTGGGCCTTAGTATCAGGCTCAGCACCTTTACCATCAGCCTCAGTAACTGTACCTACTCCCACAGCCATAGTGCAGCAGTTCAGCATCTCTAGCTTTAACCTGAGCCTTGGCATGCTGTCATGTGTATTTAACTAACTAGTGGACATTTTCATTTAAAAACTGACCACAAATAGGCCAGGCACGGTGGCTCATGCCTGTAATCCCAGCACTTTGGGAGACCGAGGTGGGTGAGTCACCTGAGGTCAGGAGTTCTAGACCAGCCTGGCCAACATGGTGAAACCCCATCTCTACTAAAAATACAAAAATCAGCTGGGCGTAGTTGTGTGCACCTGTAATCCCAGCTACTCGGGAGGCTAGGGTAGGAAAATCGCTTGAACCTGGGAGACAGAGGTTGCAGTGAGCCAAGATCGTGCCATTGCACTCCTGCCTGGGGGACAAGAGCAAGACTTTATCTCAAAAAGAAAAATAAAATGTCTAAAATTCATCTGATGATCTCCCTCCCGAGAACACAATTAAGTCCTGTCACCACTTAACTTTTCAAAAAAAATAAGATGTCAATATCTTTCTAAAGTGTTGTTCTCTTAGTGCAGATAACTTTGGAAATATCAATCTGTCCACTGCCCAATTGTAGAATTTCATGTGCAAAAGGACACACGACTGTGGCCTGGCATGAGGTGGAATGGAAATAGTCCTTTTACAAAGAAGCTGAGATTGCATTGAATGATCTGACTAGGGAAAGGAAGAAACACCACAGTTTTCAGATAAATATTACAACTTCCGTTTTACTTTTAGTTAAAAAAATGGCAACAGAAGGCTAGACACGGTGGCTCATGCCTGTAATCCCAGCAGTTTGGGAGGCCAAGGCGGGCGGATCACGAGGTTAAGAGATTGAGACCATCCTGGCAAACATGGTGAAACCCTGTCTCTACTAAAAATACAAAAATTAGCCAGGAGTGGTGGCACGTGCCTGTAATCCCAGCTACTTGGGAGGCTAGTGTAGGAAAATCCCTTGAACCCGGGAGATGGAGGTCGCAGTGAGCCAAGCTCACACCACTGCACTCCAACCTGGTGACAGAGCGAGATTCCGTAAAAAAAAAAAGCAATAGGATCTATTTTAAAAATCACTGAAGTCAATATTTCCATGGTAAGAAAAATCCTATAAAAATAATTCCATAGAAGGAGACTCTAAGCAAGCAGCCCCAAATTTACAAAAATGTTATGTTTCTATTTTGATAGTATTTCATGTCAGGAAAGTCCTACACTGTCCCTATTGGGGATTATCTACTTTTAAAATTGTCATTTAATAGCAAAGAAATGCCTTTTGCATGTTCTTGATGTTAAGAAAATAGCTCATCTCCAATCCTCCTTCAGAAACATCCTCAGATGCCGATGTAAATGTTGTAAAAGAATATTCCTTCAAAATAGAGTTATAAATATTTATAGCTCATTGCAACATAGATAACATGATGATAAATAAAACTACATTTTTTTCTGATTTGGAGGCATTTTTCTTCTAATGCTGAAGATATAAAATATTAATTCATTTTTTAAAAGAAAATGAAAACGATTTTCTTAAATTAAAAACAATCTATATTTGATCTTGCAAATACACACAAACTTTGCTACCCAGTTACGTAGTATTATCCTTGTCAATCACACGGGAAATCATTCAGAGATTTGTAGATGCTTTCATGAAAAGTTTAGAAATTCCAGCAGCACCAGTATCACCTGGGGACTTAGTGTAAATGCAGATGCTTTGGGTCCAGCTCAGAGAGATTAAATTGGAATCTGCACTTTACCAAGATTACCTGGTGATTCTTATGAACATTAAGGTGTGAGAAGCCATGATGTAGAAAATAATGGTGGCAGCAAGAAGGAGTCTGGTTGGGGTAATTTAAAAAATTTGATTAGGTAAGTGGGTTTCAAATGAAATTGCTGGAAATAAGTCATTTCTGGATGTAAGTCAGTGTATTCTGGCTCAAATCTTATTACGTTATTAACTGCTTTCTCAATTTTACCATACTATCTAGCTTGTAAAATGTTTTCTATATTATTTGGCCTTCATTTGTTCATAGTTGGGGTTGGAAAATCACAAAATATCTTTCCAATTGTAAAGAACATTCAAAATCTTAGATAAAAATGGTCTCAAATTTATTGTTTGTTCACCTTCAGTAATTATGTAAGACATTGGGGAAAGGAGCTAACTAGGAGAAATATGGATTATCATCTCTTTTTATTTTTATTATGTTCATGACTCCTGCCCTGCAGTCCCCACCCTGATGCATAAACACAACTCCCCAAAGGTGATGAAATACTATTATTATTATTTGTTAACACATTTTTGTAGTCACAGAAGTAGAGTTATATATGGGTGGGAGACCAAAAAATGTCCACCTCAAACCCTTTTCTAGTCTCAATGCACAGTGCTGCAATGTAGTATAATTTCCCACTCTTTGATCAGTTGTGTGTCATACCAAGAAAAAATTGCTTTCTCAGCTTTGGATATCCTGACCTTAAAATCTCTTCAGTCTCTTGCCAGATCTAAAATGGAATGGGTTTGAGTGTGAGTGACATGAGTGAGAAGTGACTTATCTCTGCCACCCATCATTTTGAGGGTTGCAAAATTAACTCACTTTCTCTTTGTTAATGCAGATGGAAAGAATGAGACAGTTACAGAAATACATGTTATTTCACTATAAAGTTTGTTAATTATGCTTGCCTCTATTTTCTATTTGTAAAGATATTTGATAGTAGTTTCTGTTAAGAATTATCCCAGTTTTCATTAGTGAGTTTTGCAGCTGCTTGGAGTTCCTGGCAGGCAACACCGTTTAAGACTGGGTAAGTCTAAAATGTTTTCCCTAATGTTTCAGTTCATATTGAAAACAGACACACACTCTTGAATGTTTAAAGCAGAATTCTTTCTGGCCAGATTTTCAGTGTCAACACAAAATACTGCAGAAGAAGCTACATTTTAAAATGAGTTTTCACTTTTTTGAGAAAATCAAAACTCAAGTGAAAAGTTTGAGGATAAAAAAGAAGAGAAATAGATGGAGGAAAAAGAGAAGTCAAGAAAGGAGAAATTCCACTACATCTTTTAACCCAAGTTTACAAAGATTAATTTTAAGGAAATCATTACTAGTAATCTGTTACATTTTTTCCAAGGAGGTTCATAGAAACGTAACCTTTCAAGAGCTTTCATTCTAAGAATGTGAAACTCAAAACCAAACCAAACCAAAACAAAACAAAAAATCTTTATAGAAACAAGTTAATCCTTATATATTATGATGCATTTTCTACTGTCTAAGCGATTACATCAAACAGTTTTCTTTCACAGAAAAATTAGAGTGGATTGACTGTCAAGAATAAATTGATCTTGAAACTATATTACTATTGCTTATATTGTTGTATACAACTATCTATATAATGGAGGCTTAAAAGCTTAAAAGATACCTTTTACATTTTAAGACTAATTTTATGCTGATGATAGATTTTTTTCAGACTAATTACATTTATATACATAATACTTCTCAACAAAATTACCTTGGAAGGAAGGTCCCATTCACTAATTGTTTAAAAGGTGTTGAAGTGCATATTCATGGAAGAATGGAACAGAGAAATATTTTACTAAGAGAAAAAAGTTCTTACTGAAGACAAAGAGAATTTCTAAAAATTTTATATTTCAAATTTGCACTATCTCAAAAGGCTTAGGGCTGGTAAAATTTGTTAATAAAATATTTCATAATAAAAATGATTCTTTTTAAAGAATAATGTTTTTCATATTGCAAATCACAGAGTAAGAGTGTATCTGGTTAGTATCATAAGCTATATAATCGTTTTATAATAATGTAGACAATGGGCCTTTGAAAATCACAATGAATCCTTTCCATTGTTTTGAAAAAAATGCCTTCCTATATCTGGTTTTAGAAAATAATGAACTAGCCAACTTAGAATACATGTGGTTGTTATTCTCTTTAGCGATAAGCAGTAATTTGTTTGTTACAAAAATGTAATGAGTTTGAAACTACAAAGTAAGTGAAAACCTAGGATGGTATAGGTTAAGCACACAAAAGAGACCAAACTGACACATGATGGGCATGAGAATTATGGAAGACGTTTAACTATCACCTGAGAGTAATGGCCACATGCATATTGGGATATGAGGGCTTAAATAAATGAAGACTAATGAGGAAAAGAGAAACTGATCAGGAACTAACCGAGTAAAACCAGGATCATTGAAAATGTTACACCTTCAGTTAGAGGGGAGCTAGAAAAAGTCCACATAATGAAACCAAAAAGCCCCTGTCTTTCTTTGCTGTCCCTCTGGGTAGAAAACTATTATTCTCATTTTCTTCCTCTTCCTTTATCCCCATGCCCCAAGCTTTGTTACCATAGGCCCTCTGTCAGATAAACCAGGGACTCTAATTTTTATTACCTACCTCACCACCACCCTTTGGGGAAACCCTAACCAAGAAATGACATTGAAGTAGTTCTAGATGTGTGTTGCCTCTTAATGAGAGGAAGAAACAAATCTGGAACTTTCCTGAAGAAAGCATGCTCAACTGTAGCTTCTTAAAATTACCAAAAGTTCTCAAGGATTGCTATTTAGTTCAATAACATATGAACAAAAAGAATATTATATGTAAAACAAAAAATAATAGGCCGCCATGCCAGAAAGTCAATAAAAAATGTATTTAAACCATCTCTAGGACATAAAATGTTAAAAATAAATGATTACAAAATACATAAGGAAAGTTGGGAAGAGTTGTTACTATCAAACAAAATAGACTTTAAGAAAAAAGTTACTAGGAAAAAATAAAGTCATTATAAAAGAATATAAGTTCTAATAAAAGAGTTAAGTGCAATTCAAAATTTGTGCATATCAAATTAAAGAGCTTTAAAGTATTTTAAGAAGCCACAAGGGGAAATTGAAAAACCCAGGGTGAAGTTATTATTAAGCTCTATTACCTTATAATATAATTACTTTGCAATATAGAATATAGACTATCTCAGTTTTTCTCATATTTAATAATGTTCATATGAACATCAACTACAGGTATCTTAAAATGCAGATTCTGATGGAATAGAACTGGTGGGGGGTCCTGAGATTCTGTAGTTCTAACAAGCTCTTTCCTGATGTTGATGCTGCTAATCAGTGGTTCATATTTTCACAAGTAAGGAATGTTTCTGAAGGACAGTGAGGGTGGGGTGAATCATTTCTGTAAGAAGAGTCTCAAGGATTCCACATCAATATTACTTTTGTATCAATACTTATGGATTCCTGTGGGTGAATGAAATACACAGCTGATCCTGGAAGGAGCAGAATTGGTGACAAGAGATTTTGAGGGAAGTGTGTGGATAGCTTTATGTGAGTGAACATAAAGTGTGTCACGTGAGTGCCAACAGAAAGCATCCACTGCAGAGGAGGCATTTAACAACCAGGTGGAAAATATAATATATGGTGAATGTCAGTGAGTCTCTGTTCTTGACCACCTCAGTGTTTGCACAAGTCTATAAATGGAGTGCCCAAAGATATGGAGACTATGTATAGGCCCAACCACATGGATTCTCTTGCAATAAGGCTAACCGAACTATTGCCACTACAGAATAATTAACCTATCAGTAGCAAAAACTGATGCTGAGCTCTTGATGCAGAACCATCCCACAAGGAGACCAGGTAATTCCTTACATGTTAAATTAATGAGACTGCCTTCTAACCTGAAGGAGACAGCAGTATAAATTCACTGGAGTTTACGTCTACTCTAGATATAAACTTTCTGTCCCTGTTTGCAATGATCCTGACGGCATTACCATTTAAAAATTTGGAAAAAACCTGATTTATTTATAGATGATAGATAACTCATAATATCCCCTAAGTGGAGGGAGGGGTTTAATAGTAAAATAGGTGCATCATTAGCTGCATGACCAAAGACCAACTACAATGCTATAGAGGACACATTTTTTAAAGGGTCCCATAATAAATAATTTAGACTTTGTATGCCACAAGGTCTATGTCACACCTACAAATTCCACAGTAAGACTGGAAAAGCAGCCATAGACCATACATAAATGAATCATAGCATACGTGCTGCAAGAAAACTATTTACAAAAATAGGTGGTGGGCCAGATTTGGCCCTTTGCTGTAGCTCGCTGATCTTTGAGCTTCAGCATCATCTTAGGAATAGCATTCTTTCATTGGTGTGTTGTCCTCTAGGATGTGGCATATGAACAAAACCAGCAGCTACGTATCTAATAGTATCACCGAGGAACCAAGTGGTGAAAATATAACTGATACTTCTCACCTTCATTCAAGCAATTTACTTGTGGAGTTCATGCTTCCAACACACTGCTGAACTTAAGGTTATCATTTTTAAGGTGGTGAATTCTTCCAAAAGGACACAGTAATTGTTCCATTGAACCGAAGCTATGGTTATCATTTCTATTGAACTGAAGCCATGGAAATCTGGTTCTTTGGACTCATCATGTTGGTGAACTAGCAGGCAAAGAACACAGTTACTGTATTGGCAGGGATAATTAAACCTGATTGTCATAAGGAGCAATGGTTTCTGCTAGATAATAGAGGCACTGCAGTATATATAGTACTTTCTTCCATTCCCTGTGAAAACACTGGACAGGCAATTTTAGCAATTATGGCTTGACCAGAAGAAGGTAATTAAGAGCTCAGATTTTACTGGGATGAAAGTCTGGGTCATGCACAGGAATGCAACCTGAATCTCCGTAAGTTCTAAGGAAAGCATTATCTAGAATGAATATTAGAGAAAGGAAATTATAAATATCAATTGTGGTCATATAAATAATTGTAGCTGCAGGAACCAAAACTTGTTACAAAAACCTTCATGTATTACGTAACTTGGAAAGATTATAGACTGATATTACTATAAATATGCAGCAATAAGAAAAAGTTAATTTAGTGCATAAATGAATTTGACTGATGCAAAGAGTGGACTATGACAGATGCTTTTGTTTATTCTGAGTATCACCTCTGATTTTAGCTATGGTGGTGGTGGATAGTTCTGTATGGGTATTGATAACTTCCTGCCAAATTGACTTAAAGAGCATGCTACATGGCTGCATTTTTGGCCTGCCCTGCCTTTAAAAGAAGAGAGGGGATTGCAGATTATTATAGATAATTGATAGGAAAGGATAATAAATGAAAGGAAAAATAAAATGTGGAAGAAAGCTGTCAAAGTAAAAATGGTGACTAAAGTATTAGAGGAAAGAAATTGTGCTGTGGTTCATGGAGCACAATTTTCCCATAACCATGCTATGTCTCCTGTAGCAAGTACTAGTATTTTCTCATCTCCATGCTACACCTCTTCTAGCAAGTACATCTCCCAAATGCCCTTAGGGATGGAGTTTTGGTTATGAATTACTCACACTTGTGCCAAGATTGGCAGGTGAAAGTGAGACAAAGGCCATCTGTGACAGGTCACGGCAATGACAGGACTCTGTGGCAGCCTGGCCCATGTGGCTGGTGTTGTCACCAGCGTCACTGGGGATGAGGTGCAGTTGTGGTCGTGGTGATATCAGGGATATCAGGAGCATTGACTTGACCACTGAATTGTAGGATTGTAGATGTGCGCTGTGGCCTTTAATTCAATAGTTCAATGTGACTCCAGCTTCTGATTCTCTGGAATCGTTTAATGTATTTGTATACTTGTATTTAAGGTATTTGTATACTTTATATATCACTACATGTATCTTGAGTGGGTGTGTCTTTTGTCTGCTACATCTTGGCTGCTTCAAGGAGAGGATGCCATCCTACTGCTTGTTTAATTTCCCTTTAAGTAGTCATGTCTCAACTTTCCTACAGAAACTGGGGCACCCCTTTTACAATTGAAGACAATATTTCTCAATGATGTAATACAATTGTTTCTTGGAGAAGACTTCTGTTAATGCTGAATTCTACAACACCACAGCTTCCTTTTATTGTAACTTTGCTGGTCTTATTTAAACACAATTGAATACAAAGCCCAATTTAGGTAAAAGAAAAACAGTTGTAACTCAGGCATCAAGTCATCTCCTGGTTTGGTGATATGCCAAACTTAAGCACTCATCTGCCAATTATTCATCTCTCTGTGTGCCATGGCTAATGCATTTGCCAAACATTCCAGGTGTCAATTGCTTTACTTATGCTTTGTTGGAAAGGATAAAAAGAAACTCCCTAGGAAATATTGCCAATTAAGAAGAATAGCTTTTTTAATGGGGATGTATTATTTTCTCCTTAAATTCCATTAGGTACTTAGCTTTCAGATTTTCATATGTGTTACAGATTTACAGATGATTTTCCAGTTTAGCATGTTTATAGTTGGCCGTATTTGAATACATGCATAAGAAAATGTATTTACTGGACAGATCAATCTTGGTTTCTGTTATATCCTTACTGTTCTCTGGGAAACTCCTCCATTTCCATTACTAGTTGAGCAAAGCTGAAGGCATGGCCCTGTTCTGTACCTCATAATCCACCAGCAAAACCACATGTAGTAGTAGGTTCACAGTGGGCCCATGACCTAATGACAGGTAACCTACAAGATGGTAGAATCTATAAAACTGTCTGGTATTTAAAATCTTCTCCAACAAGGATCATAATGTTTGCCTTGGCCTATCAGATACTCTTTCTTAGGAATTTGAACTGTTACCAGTTTACTAGTACTTGGAAAAATAAGAAAACCTACAACGTGAAGTGGAGAAAGCTGAGGAATTACACATCTTCAATTACTTTTTAACAACTGTGTGATTTGAAAATGGCTATTAAAACCATCTAAACAATACAGATTTCAAATGGGATAGATACTAAATATAATAGACATTTTAAAAATGTCATTTTATCTGAAACAGGCCTAGGACATGGCTTTTGTATTCAGGATTTCAAAAACCTCTAATAATTCAGTTCACAATATTTACAGCTCATTTTAAATTGCTACAATTTATTGGCACAAGATCTGAAATCCATATCCTGAATCAATCGTACTGTCTTAATTATTCCCCTAGATAGTGCATAATAATATAACATTTTTCATCATATGTGTAAAATTTACTAATTAGAAATTGTATTTGTGTGCAAATATTAGATATAACTTGCATATATTTAAGTATCTAATATAAAATGTACACATAAAATGCCTAGACAGATGCACGAGAAATTAAGCCTGTATCGGCATTGTTTTGGGCTGTACCGCGTCTTCATGTAATACCCATATTCTTCGTATATTGCAGGATATACATCCTATATAGCTCACACTGAAATTAATTACAGGCTATGACATAATTATCATTCGAATGAAATAAATTTTATTAAAATATATACTGTCTGTCTCTCTGGAAAGTTTGCCTATTCATCTAAGCATGCATAACAAAGGGTTTTGTGGAAGCAACAGGATCCCAGATTAGGCTGCCAGATCAGTTTAATCAACTCTGGAAGGAAATGGAGTGACAGTTGTCCAAACCAGATCACACTTATATTCTCAAGTCAGTTAATCCTGTTCAACCAACTGTTACTGTGGAAGAGTAAAAAGGATCCTACCTCCTGGCATTTTGCAATATGGTTTGGAAAACAAAAACATATATAATCTGAAAGAGGATATGATAAAAATTCAAATAGAATTACAGACAAATTGCAAAGAAACAACAAAGGAAAGAAAGATTATTTTTGACTGTTAATGAATGCCAAAGGCTTAGAAGATATATTGAATCTGCCTATACAGGATGTGGAGAACTTCATTGTTTTAAACTCAAACAGATAATGTGGTTTAACTCTGCTGACATGCACTATTGCACTATTTCAGTTTTCACCTAACTCATTTCTGGCTGGCCTCTCTCCTGCATCCTTCATGTATTTACATATAATCAAAAATTTTTCCAAATATCAGTTTTTCCTCACATCTCTCTCATTACACAGTATCCCTTTTCATTTGATAATTAGTTTGCACATTCCAAAAGGGGTTTTAAGACGTTTATAGTCTGCTTCCTTCATATTTTTGTGGTTCAATTCAATGTTTTGATAGAGAAAATTATTTTCATTTCCCCTAATTTGCTACTAACAAAATGGTTTATGTGCTAAACAACTTATATTTAGCTGTCATTCCCAACTTTGATAAGTTATATTTGACTCACATTTACTAGATCTGCTTTACATATGTACTATTTTTTTGTGATTTTTAAATTCTGCAGGTTGTTAGGAGTGAATAATTCTATTCCAATCACAAGAGAACATTCCTTCTGTGCTGTCGCCTGTGCTGATCTGTACTGAGGAAAAAAAAATAAATGAAAGGCAAAAATTGAGATCATTCTAGCTTTGTTTCAGTTATTTGATATTTAAGTCAAAAGAATTATTGCTCAAATAGTAACATTTTAGAGTGAAGCAAAACTTCACATTCTAATATATGCAGAAATAGTCCCTTACTGCTCGTATTATTTATTAGGTGCTGAACAATACCACTGATTCTTCCAAGATATAATGATACCATTTAGCCAATTATTGTTGCAGTACATCAGGGACAAACAGAAAAAAAAAAGAGTTATCTTAAACTATATTGAATTGAATTTTAAATTCAATTATGCTTCAAGTTTTATTATCACAGATAAAATACTAATTTTCTTTAACTGTGTATTGCAATCTTTTTATGGAAGTTCTAAGGCATTGTTTTGTGCCCCTTGGGCATCTTGTCTTATTATATTTGTACAGTCTTTCCCACCAATCCTATTTTTTATTATTATTAATACTATTTAATATATTCTGAATGATAATCTAGTAGCTTAATAAATTTTAGAAACCTCCCTGGGCTCCTCTTTACAACCAGAGAGGAGCTGTTGCATAGATGTATAATGCTTATTGACGTGTACTCCAGGCTAGAAGGCCCCTAACGATGTATAAAACTAAAAACTAAGGTCTAAAAATATTATAAACACAAAATAAATGCTTTGACTTTAATAAAAGTTCTATCTAGATTTATTATGAATAATTCTAGCTTTATTCATGCAAGTTATATAAGGACATTTTAGTAAACAGCTCACTGAATAACCTGCACTGGTGTATGGTGTATTTGAGAAAGTTAAATATACACTCTTTTGGTGGTATTGGAAAATGGTTCTGTGCTGATCTTGATTCGTCAGGATTTGAAATGCCCCTATGATACTGATAAAGTCAGGAAATAAATCGGTTTTGACCATAATCTAGGCCCAATTAGACTCCAAAGTATCTTGAAAATACTTCCTTCATTCTTTACCATAATTGAACTAAATTTCCTCAGCATTAGCAGAATTCTCATAGAAACTCCCTATGTAGAGACACTTACAAGTCGACCACCATGAGAAAATTGTAAATCAAAAGTAAATGAAGTGCCCAGTTTATATAGGAAAAAATTAGTTTTTAAAAGGAGATAAAAAGACTATAACAAAACAGAAAAGGTATGAAAAATGACAAAATTAATGATTTTATAATATTGTATATATAATTTTAAAATGAAGTTATATTTATGATACTGAGATATCACTTTATATTTTGTGTAAAAAATAATAATTGCCGAATATGTTTCTTGGAAAAGAATAAATCCTAGAATTTATAAATTTAAAGATTTAATCTATATTCAGTTAAATCTGTAAATTTAAATCTATAGTCAGCTAAATCTATAAATTTAACTGAATATAGATTAAAACTGAAAACATTTTGAGTTTTATATAATAAATATTTTAGAATTTAGAATAATTCAGTGGGAGCATTTGTGTTTCATTGAAATTGTACATAAAGCTATACAACATGAGAAATGATAGTGAACTTAGAGTTTGTCTAGATTATTTTTAAGACTTTGGGGAGGAAAGACTAGATACTGTATCTCCTAAATCTCAGCTTTCTTCCTTTCCATTTTAATGCTTTTTAGGAGGTAAGCGTAAGACACATCAGAGGCAAAATTCGATATATGTGTAGATACAAAATACACATATAAGTGTAGGTTTTTGTACACACATGTGCACAATTGAAATGGTTCCATATAGTCATCACGGAATAGAAGCAGTTCTATATGGTTAATGGTTATTGTTAGATAAGACTATGTTGATACTCTGTTCCTCCAAGTTCCCTCAGGTGTCATGAAAATTACTGCGTGCGTATGTGTGTATGTTTGCGCGTGTGTACGCATGTTGTTTAGAACGTACATATGATTTATATTAATCAGTGTTCCATCAGTTGATATTGGCTCACATAAAAGGCTAATTTTCATATGATTTTGAATTCACTGAATATAAGTGATAGAACAGATACAAGGATACAAATTCAAATGCTGAAATACAGTTCTACAATTGACCATGGTATTTTGATTTTTCTTACTTAATATTGACTTCGAAGAAAACCAGTTATCAGAGTAAATTTATAGAACAAAAAACGCGGATGTGACAACAGCAGATAATTCTCCAGGCAGTGGTTGCTGCTAGTCATAACATTGCTTTCAACTGTCAGGACTTATTCATGTGTACCAATATTGAAGACTTTTAACACACCAAACAACTTTTGACAGTTCTGCCGACATGTCTCATCTGGTTTAATCAAATATATCAGAATAATCTAGCCACTACCTGGTTTCTGTGTTTCACAAATATGAAAATTTTTTCATAAAGTATAGAAAGGTACAGAACTTAGACTGCTCTGAGGAAAAGCATGCCACCTGGAAATGTAAAATTACAGTATTTTGATCTATAGGTTACAGTATTTAGAAAAAAAACTTCTTTGTTGAATTCCCTCTAAATTTAATATGTGATACAGTAACTGTTGTTTCTAGAGCATAAGTTTTTACTAGAGCATGGAAACCAAATTATATTGCATATTTAATCCAGTTTTATTTTCCATGTTTATCCTTTTCTGTAGAGCAACCCTTGTTATTGAAAAGAAGTGAAATATATTTGTAAATTTTCTCTGCTTACCCTAAAATATTTCAATAATGATTTTTTAATTTTAATTTCTGCTTTGTAATTCTTTAGTGACAAACCATGCTTTTTCTAGTTATAACATATATGTTTTTTATGTAAATTATAAAATTAAATTGTACATTATTTGTTCAATCCATTTTGATCAATAAGTGATGCTGTTTGAAACAATAGCATCTTACCGGTTGGTTTTATTTTAAGGAGAATAATATTTTGTTTTAAGGAGAACAAATAGCTATTTAAAATTACTCTTTTGTTCCTTATAATTCTAAGGTCCCAAATTAGTATTTTAATAGTCTGTAAAAAATAACTCTCTTTCATGTTCTTTATCTTTCCAATATAAGATGGCTGGACATAGGGGTAAGATGAAATTTTCAATAACGCATAAGCTTTAAAGAATAAATAATTTGCAGGGTAAAAACAGAGTGGACAACAGGTGCAAGCTGGAAAAATGACTTTAGACGTTAATCAAAAGTCTGGTTCAAAATGAGAAATTCAATACACATTTTTCCTTTTTTTTTCCTGATTTATATGTAGTTTAACTCAAGTTTTTTTAACCAGTTAAAAGAACATTTCCTGACAATTAGACTCTGAAAAAAAACAACAATACTGAAGTCAGGTTATTTTTATCAACAGGCTATTTTCAGTGTCCTAGGAAATGTCTCCTCAATTATAATGACTGGTATTAGAGAGGTTGACAAGACAACTTAAACAAACATACTTCTGTGTGTACTAAGGCTCTACAGAACAGGAATTTTCCTGAAATTAAGGGCAGTAAAAAATTCAGGCTGTCCCTCTACAACAGGGGTTCTCACCCACAGCAGCACTGACATTTGGGATCATCTGAGTCTTCGTTGTGTGTGGACGGGAGTTGGGAGGCAGGGTTTGTCCCATGCGTTGTTTAGAAGCATCCCTGGCCTCTACCCGCTAGATGCCAGTAGTACTTGCCAAGTGATGACAACCAAAAATGTTTCCAGACCTTACCAGATATCCTCTCGAGACAAATCACCCCATTGATACTTGCTGAGAACTGTGTTCCAGCACCTTAAAGACATCCTTTAATTGTCTTTACTACAATATGCCTAGGACCAGAGTTTTTCCTCAACTGTACAACAAATACACATTTAAGAAGATGATGGACATTTTAAGAACAAAGCAAACTCTTCCTATTTTCTAGGGACCCTTGTAGCCAGCTTCTGATTTTCTATATGGTTATAAAAGAGAGAGAAAAATAATTCACTGCGTTTCAATTGCCCTAAGTATTTACTTCAGAAGAGTCTAAAAGAAAGACTTCTCCCTTCCCCAGAATCAGACCTGTACAGACCATGTTAACAACACTCATCTACAATGCTTTAAGGGACCTCAGGATTAAAGTCTACACCAGGAAAATACTTGTTAGTGATTTTATTTTTAGTTTTAATTAGGAAAAAATGGTGCTTCCCTTATTCATGAAGTCAGATATTTTTAAAGAAGGTCATATTTAAGAGAGTCATAGTAGAAGTGGCAATCATATATGTACCTATAAATCTGTGTGTATATACATGTATATATATATAGAAATATAAATAAATATATAATAATCATTTAAACAATGCTTAAGTACAATTCAAATATTAACTCGTTTATTTATTCCTCACAATAAAGCTATAAAGTACTATTATTATTCCATTTTACAAATGAGCAAACTGAAACATAAGAGACTAACCTGTGGTGCCAGGATTCAAACCTGGGCATTCTGGCTCTAGAGTCAGTGTGCAATGAGTCTTCCATTTAGCCAGTCACTGTGTTATGCTTCTTTTCAATAAAAAATATCCATTCTTGGCAGATGATGGTAAATAAGAATACTAAAGCTGCAACTGAATATAGCCTGACTGGTGGGTTTCCTGGGCCAGCCCAGTTTGTATGGATTCTGGCTACACCAGAGAATCAGGAGCCCACCTGCCTGGGATGGCCCTGTGCTATCACTCAGCTGTTCTTTGACCAATTTATTATAGATTGATGCTCATTTCTAGCTCCCTTTTAGCTTCAGCAGGACAGAAGCCTTTTCCAGATTTATGCAACTTATTTCTGGGTCCTGAAGGACAGATAATTTCTTCCAAGGATCAAGCCTTGGGATTCTAGGAGTAAGCACAAAGCCAGTAACATCCTTCTGTCTGTTACAGATAGATAATTTTCCTATGGTTCCCCTCATTTCCTGGTGTGCTTTTTGGGCTGGATTAAATATTCTCCTGTTTTATTAAAAAATAAAATATTCCAAGCAATATGTATTATATTATTTAATATTCATGAGAACTGCAAGAGATAGGTATTGTTATTTTCCAAGTATTTGCAGAGGACGAATTAGAAGCTCAAGAAGTTAAGCTCCTTGTCTAGTCACACATTCAGAAAATGGTGGAACTCAAGACTCAAATCCAGGTCTCTATAGCTCCAAAACCATTGAACATTTATGCATCTTCATTTTTCTCTAAATTTAAGAAGTTTGGTTAGATTGCCTTTAAGACTTTGTGCAGCTATAGATGCTTGCAAATCTATATTCTAGAATGTTTTTTCCTAAAATTTTAACCTCAATTTTAGGATTGTTTTAAAAAGTAGTTCATTTAAACATAATTTTACAGATAAAGCTATGGTATTAGCCTATATTCCATTGGACATTAATGTCTAATATTTTCTTATAGCTATCATACTTTATCTTATTGATGTCAAAAGGGAAACTACAATTAGATGAACAAAAAATTAGGCAGAAAAGGAGAAAATATCTAAAATACTGATTAACTCAGTTTATATGAGAAATAGTATAGTGAAATGAGGCATAAAAAACCTGAGAACGGATTTGCCAAATTTCAGTTACAACAGTATATGGATTCCTTTTATTTCCTTGTGATTATTATTGGTTAGCAATAATGTGAGGTGGTTTTAGTTCATAAAATATCTGCACTACTGCTGCTTATATTAGTAATAACGGAGATAATATTGAGAGATTTGTGGAATCATATAGATTTAATATTCCATGCTTGAAGAATATACTTAATATTTTGTAATTTTCAGCTTATTATACAAAAAGGAATTTACCATCAGCCCAAATTATTACTAATCTGAAGTAGTGAGTGTTCACTAGAAAGACAGAGGGTTTATAGGACCAGAACATTGAAGGTTCATGATATTATAATATGATGAATAGTTTGGAAAGAGAATGCTTAAGCCAAAGAGAATCTTTAGACTACCCAAAAGCAACTTGTTGACATAGATATTCAAAGAAAGAGGTGGGGAGCACTGGCCTTGGGTGCAAGCAATAACGGGGTGACAGTTGGTGGAGGATTTAAAAATGATAATAAAACTGACAAAATGTTGGTTCTAACTTTTATTATCATTGTATGCTGGCAATTCAAAATAATGTCAATAAGAAAATACTCTTCCCTGAAGAGAAATCTCTGTTAGTCTAAATTCTAAACAATTCTTGTTCCTGCTGAACTACATATATATGTATATATACATATATATATATATTTTTTTAAGAAAGTGTATTTTAAGAAACATTGAATACTACTCAAAATTATTTAGAAAATTTCCAACCATATCATTGTCCTGAAAAATGTAGTCTCAAGTATATATGATCTTTTTGAAAAAATTTATTAAGGGTTCAAAATCATTGGATATTGCATCTGGCACAGTTTGTGTCCCTAATCCTTGTGACAGTAATTTTACATGAGTAATGATAGCAAAGTAATTGTAAAACTAAGAAATAGAAATTGAGTTACTTCAGATCTGTCATTCTATATGACAACTTGAAGTTTTTATTTGCCTTTAAATCTTTTGGACATTTGAAAGCTGCTAGAAAAAATGTAAAGGAACAAAAGACTGAACAGTATTTTGATTTCTGGAATTTAACATGACATTGGATTTTTATAAATCTCTGCCAAACTCATCCTTGTGTTTTAGACATTTCCTAAGTATTTGTATATTTGAGGCTTCACGCAAAAGAACATCTCAAAATTGAAATTAATGAAGTGTGTTTTTTATCCCTGTGAGTGATAGGTTGGCATATCTATATACACTGTCTATTGAATTTATATATGTGAAGAACATCACTTTTGACAGAGATAATGAAAGATTTGCAAATGTCAAAACCCCAAAACAGAAGCCATGTAGTTTTTATTCATTAATGAAACAGACTAATATATAGATACAACTTTTTCTTCCTTAGTCAAAGCATACAATCAGGTTAGGTGCAGTGGCTCACACCTGTAATCCCAGGACTTTGGAAGGCCAGGGCAGGAAGATCACTTGAGCCTAGAAGTTGGAGACCAGCCTGGGCAACATTTGTGAGACTCTGTTTCTCCAAAAAAGAAAAAAAAAAATTAGCTGGGCATGGTGGCACACACATGATAGTCCTGACTACTTAGGAGGCTGAGGTGGAAGGATCACTTGAGTTCAGGAGGTCAAAGCTACAGTGAGCTATGATTACACAACTGCACTCCAGCCTGAGTTACAGAGTGAGACCTTGTGTCAAAAAATAAAAAATAAAAAGCATACATTCACATAGTTAAAAAAAGTACTAGTCGGCCGGGCACGGTGGCTCACGCTTGTAATCCCAGCACTTTGGGAGGCCGAAGTGGGCAGATCACGAGGTCAGGAGATTGAGACCATGGTGAAACCCCGTCTCTACTAAAAATACAAAAAAAATTAGCCGGGCGTGGTGGCGGGCGCCTGTAGTCCCAGCTACTCGGAGAGGCTGAGGCAGGAGAATGGCGTGAACCCGGGAGGCGGAGCTTACAGTGAGCCGAGATTGCGCCACTGCACTCCAACCTGGATGACAGAGCGAGACTCCGTCTCAAAAAAAAAAAAAAAAGTACTAGTCAAATAATCCTTTTCCTTCTTGATGCTGTAGTATTTTAATGTATATGTAATTCCATATATGAAGTTCAATAAAAGAAGCTTTTCACTGCCTATGTTTCTTCTCTATTTTTTCACATCCTAATTGCTGCTAAAAATAGTTTTGTCATATAAAGTCAAGGGTATTAAAAATGATCCATTCTGAGTGTTAAATACATGAGAAAAGCCACTACTGGAGAAAAAAATAAGGTAATTTATAATATGTTTTGGAGACAAATTTGATTCAATTTGGAAAAAACAAAGTTTGCAACCTATATTGAATATGCAAAAGATATGGGTACCCTATGAAAAGGACATTTCCTTTCCCTGGATGAGGCTGTGATCACTTCGGTAAATCAGTATGAGGGAATTCACACATGGACAAAAAAATTGGACTAAATGGCCTTCTAACTCTGCTTCAACTCCTAAGGTAGTATTTTTCCTTCTCAAGTAAGAGAAAAGTATAATTGTGTGTCCAATACAAAAGGGGTATACCTCTTGTCAGGTAAATCTTGCTAACTCTTTTTCTTTTAGTTTCATAAAACAACTAGACACATTTCTCAGAAGTACTCTAATAAGCCTTATATATACCCAAGGGCATCTAGAAAGTAAGTCTGCAGTTTTATTGCATGATGCTTAATTCAATGCATCAACTTGCCTGAGGCAACTGTATTAAAAATTATTTCTGGATCTGTTGATGAGAGTGTTTCTAATAGTGACAGGAGACAGACAAATTCCTAAGCAGACAGGATGGGTCACCTGTGAAACCCAACTGTATTAGTCAGTTTTCACGCTGCTGATAAAGATATACCTGAGACTGGATAATTTATAAAGGAAAGAGGTTTAACGGAATCACAGTTCTACATGGCTGGGGAGGCCTCACAATCATGGCAGAAGGCAAAAGGTGTGTCTTACATGGCAGCAGGCAAGGGAAGAGAATGAGAGCCAAGTAAAAGTGGAAACTGCTTGTAAACCATCAGATCTCATGAGACTTATTCACTACTATGAGAACAGTATGGGGGGAACAGCCTGCATGATTCAATGATCTCCCAACAGGTTCTTCCCTTAAGACATGGGAATTATGGGAACTACAATTCAAGATGAGATTCGGATGGGGGCACAGCCAAATTATATCATTCTGCCTCTGGCCCCTCTCAAATCTCATGTCCTCACATTTTAAAACCAATCATGCCTTCCCAAGGTCCCCCAAAGTCTTAACTCATTTCAGCATTAGCTCAAAAGTCCACAGTCCAAATCTCATCTGAGACAAAGCAAGTTCTTTCTGCCTATGAGCCTATAAAATCAAAAGCAAGCTAGTTACTTCCTAGATACAATGGGGATACAAGCATTGGATAAATACACTCATTATAAATGGGAGAAATTGGCAAAACTGAAGGGGCTAAAGTCCCCACGCGAGTGCTAAATTCGGCAGGGCAGTCAAATCTTAAAGCTCCAAAATGATCTTTTTTGACTCCATGTCTCACATCCAGGCCACACTGATGCAAGAGGTGAGTTCCCATGGTCTTGGGCAACTCCACTCCTGTGGCTTTGCAGGGTACGGCCTCCCTCCTGGCTGCTTTCACAGGCTAGTGTTGAGTGTCTATGGATTTTCCAGGTGCACGGTGCAAGCTGTGGGTGGATCTACCATTCTGGGGTCTGGAGGATGGTGTCCCTCTTCTCACATCTCCACCAGACAGTACCCCAGTGAAGACTCTTTGTTGGGGCTTTGACCCCACATTTTCCTTCCTCACTGCCCTAGCAGAGGTTCTCCATGAGGGCCCTGCCCCTGCAGCAAACTTCTGCCTGAATATCCAGGCATTTCCATACATCCTCTGAAATCTAGGCTGAGGTTCCCAAACATCAATTCTTGACTTCCGTGCACCTGCAGGGTCAACACCACGTGGAAGCTGCCAAGGCTTGGGGCTTGCACCCTCTGAAGTCACGGCCCAAGTTGTACCTTGGCCCTTTTAGCCATGGTTACAGTAGCTGGGGTGCAGAGCACCAAGTCTCTAGGCTGCACACAGCATGGGGTCCTGGGCCCGGCCCATGAAACCATATTTTCCTTCTAGGCCTCCAGGCCTGTGATTGGATGAGCTGCTACCAAGGTCTCTGACATGCCCTGGAGACATTTTCCCCATTGTCTTGGTGAATAACATTCGTTACTTATGCAAATTTCTGCAGCCATCTTGAATTTCTCCCCAGAAAATTGGATTTTCTTTTCTACCACATCACCAGGCTACAAATTTTCCAAACTTTTATGCTTGGTTTCCCTTTTAAAATGGAATGTTTTTAACAGCACCTAAGTTACCCCTTGAATGCTTTGCTGCTTAGAAATTCCTTCTGCCAGATACCTTAAATCATCTCCCTCAAGTTCAAGGTTCCACAAATCTCTAGGGGAGGGTCAAAATGCCACCACACAGTCTCTGCTTAAACATAACATGAGTGACCTTTACTCCAGTTCCCAACAAGTTCCTTAATTCCATCTGAGATCACCTCAGCCCAGATTTCACTGAAATTCATTATCAGCATTTTGCTCAAAGTCATTAAAAAGGTCTCTAGGAAGTTCCAAACTTTCCCACATTTTCCTGTCTTCTTCTGAGCCCTCCAAACTGTTCCAACCTCTTCCTGTTACCCAGTTCCAAAGGTGCTTTCACATTTTTGGGTATCTTGACAGTAGCACCCAATTCCCGGTACCAGTTTACTTTATTAGTCCATTTTCACACTACTGATAAAGACATACCTGGCACTGGGTAATTTATAAAGGAAAAAGGTTTAATGGGCTCACAGTTCCACATGGTTGGGGAGGCCTCACAATCACGGCAGAAGGCAAAAGACATGTCTTTTTTTTTTGAGACGGAGTCTCGCTCTGTCGCCCAGGCTGGAGTGCAGTGGCGCAATCTCGGCTCACTGCAAGCTCCGCCTCCTGGGTTCACACCATTCTCCTGCCTCAGCCTCTCCAAGTAGCTGGGACTACAGGCACCCGCCACCATGCCCAGCTAATTTTTTTTTGTATTTTTAGTAGAGACGGGGTTTCACCGTGGTCTCGATCTCCTGACCTCGTGATCCGCCCACCTTTTACAAGTCTTACAAGGTGACAGGCAAGAGAGAATGAGAGCCAAGCAAAATGGAGAGCCCCTTATAAAACTGTCAGATCTCATGAGACTTATTCAATACCACAAAAACAGTATGGGGGAAACTGTCCCCATAATTCAGTTATCTCCCACTGATTCCCTCCCACAACACTTAGGAATTATAGGAGCTACAATTTAGGATGAGATTTGGGTGAGGACACAGCCAAACCATGTCACTGACCTTAAGCCAAAGACAGCCTGAAGCCTGAAAACCAAGCTGCCAGTGCCAGGTGAAGTCCATGACCAGAGTGAGAACTGCCTTGATGCCTTTCAGCCAATCAAATGGTGTTTTTCCAGGCCTTCCCATGGACCAATCAGCAGGCACTCCCTCATTCTGAGCCCATAAAAACCCTGGACTCAGCCTCAGAGCTGGCTATGATTTGCGGCCCCCTCTCACACAGAGGACTACCCACTTTGGGTTCCCTTTCATGTGGAGAGCTTTTCTGTGGCTCAGTAAAATTCTTCTCTCCCTTGCTTACTCTTTGGTGTCGGTGCACCTCATTCTTCTCGGTTAGGTAAAAGAACCCAGGCCCGCAGAATGGTGAGTGCAAAAAGAGCTATAACACCTGCTCCTGCTTGCTGAGCTACAGGAGCAAAAAGACTGTTAGGTACCACACGCCCCTGTCCACCAAGCTGAGGGTGACAGGGAGAGCTATAACATGCCCCTGTCTGCTGAGCTGCAGGCAGCAAGGAGAACTGTAACACGCCCGCATTATCCTAGCTGCAGGCATGAAGAACTGAAACGGTTTAGAGCCATTCCCTCCTGGCTGGCTGGCTGAACTACAAGAGCTGCAACATTTCTTGGGGGCTCAGATCTCAGGATTCCCCCGGCGAGAGCTGTAACACCCCTTGGGACTCTGCAGTTGCTGGAATTTCTGAGTTTTTAGGTGCCATCACATTCCCCCTCATCTAGACTCCGGTGCCCAATGTGAAAATCTCCCGTGGCATGTCCAGTCCAGCTGTGGGCTGAGTGCAGAGTCCCTGTGCATGTGTGGGATCTGGGGCAGGGTGTGAGCCAAGTGCAGCCTGCCAGGCTGAGTGTATGGAGTGAGCCCAGCGGCGAGCAAGGCTGCAGGCAGAGGTCACGGTGGCCACAGAGATTTCCCGCTGACAAAGCAGCACAGAAGGAATCCTGTAACATTTCAGATGAGATCAGCATCTGAATTAGTGGGTTCAGTAAAGCAGATTGTCCCTCCCTTCCAGTGTGGGCAGGCATCCTGCAATCCATTAAAAGTCTGTATAAAACAAAAGGAGGAGGAGGAGCTTGCCCCCCTTCTCCCCTTCCTTACTGCTTGAGCTGCAACATCTCATCTCATCTTACCTGCCCTCAAACAGGGATTTACATCATCACCTACCCTGGTTCTCAGGCCTTCAAACTCACACTGAATTACATCAATGGCTTTCCTGGATCGCTGGCTTGCAGACAGCAAATCCTAGGACTTTTCAGCTTCCCATAACCACCTGAACAAATTCCTCATAATACCTCTCCTTCCCCTACCCTCTCACGCTCACTCTCTTTCTCTTTTCTTGGTTCTTTTTCTCTGAAGAAATTACATAGTATACGTTGTAACCCAAAGTAATGGAGGAAACACCAAAATCTGTTTGATTGGACCTCACACCAACAGCTCCTACCACACAGTTGTTGCTTTTGCTACAGTTTTTCTGTTTTATGCTGCTATTCTTATTCCATGGAGGTTTTTACAAAAATATCTATTTAATTACAATAGTTTATCACCTGCTATCTCTGATTTTGATTTTAGCATTTGCTAAAATGATTATATGATTCAAAGAATGTAATGTAAAGCCTGAAATTAAGGTCCAATATTATATGCTACCTTGATATGTGGTGAAATTGGAATTGCCTTACCTGGCCTAACATATTTTTCCTCAATCTGCTCCCTCAGATAAGGTCCCCTCACCAAACAACCCTGTTTATCAAGGGGACCAGGCACAGCCCCTTCTTCTTCTTGAGTAGTGGATTTTAGTTCCCTGACAGCCTGTGAAATTACTCAAACAAGCCAGTCACATCCTCCTGCAGCAATCAGGGGGCACTTCACCCTCTTTATACTATAAGCTTGACTCCACAGCCCCTGGTCACAGCTCTGTTCTCAAGGTCAACTGTCATGGGGCCCTGGGTGGCAAGCAGGTACCTACTTCCCAGGATGTGAGTGTAAGAGACTAATAAATTGCTATTTCATCTGCCCAGTAATGGGTGTTCTGTGTTCAACCATTCCCATAACTCTGGGATGGGAATCCTTTCCTCACCAATGGAGCAAATAGAAAGTGATTAAACAAAAAGAAAACATGGTAGCGTTAAATATAAATTTCTTTGTTTTATTGAACTGTTGTGTCACAGACATGTTAGTCTATTCATAATTGGCCATTCATTATTTGTTTAGAAATTGAAAATCACTCAAAATATGCCAAGATATCTTCTTAGGTTTTACAAAAACTACTCGGTTATTGTGAAAGTTGTACCTGTTTTCTCCTTAAAAACAGAAAAGAGAAATAAAATATGCATTCTTCAGGAATATAAAAAGCCATATTGGGAGACCGATCACTTTTAGGTAATAAAAGTTAGTGTGTCTATTCATTTTCTCACTGTTTCAACATTTTTATTTTTCTGTGTCAACTAAATATCAATACTTTCTTACATATTTATATTATTTCTCTATAATTTTATTCTATACCACTAATACATTATTCTCATTATTATATTGGAAATAGGCTCATATATAATCCACAATGTATCTTTCATAAGTATTTAGGTTTTATAAAAAATTATTTTTAAAGCAGTAAATAGTTGTTAATATAAACCTAGATATACGTTTACATGTGTAAGTGTGTATGTGTGTGTGTATGAGTGTGTGTGTTTGCGTGTTATATCTTAAATGGTTCTAATTTTTTTAATTGCCATTTTTTTGGGGGGGATGCAAATAATTCCCAATACTTATTTTTCTACAATAGCAATAAGTCTCACTTAAAAAGACAACCCTTTGTAAACTTTGTGAGTCAATCTGTGTTCTATACTGAGTGTTACTTGTTTTATTATGTGTGACATGATCAGAGGCACAATAATTTGTGGCACCTCAGTCATGTGCAATAACCATTTCACATCAAAAAGCAAACAACCAATCTGACTTTTACTATTACACGGTTCATATGAAATGTGGTTACTTAGACCTGAAGCAGCAAGCAAGCACGAAATGCAATATTATTTAATATTAGATGTAAAACTTATTTGAGGGAGAAAAAGAAAAAGAAAATTTTAATAGAAGAGATAGTGAAAATTGCTAGAAAGAAAAATCCTGGAAGAAATAAAGCCTCTGACAGGTTGAATTGTTGAAGGCTTAGGTCCTGCTGATGATTGCCTGCGATCCTGGTACGTGCAATTGAGCAAATAGTAATTAATAAACTAAAGAGTATAACTCTTCTGATCATTCAGTTTTCTTCAAAAAAAGTGGGGAAGCTTTTATGTGAGAGAATCTCTTTTATTAGGAGGGAGTCTTGAGAATCTGTACACAAGCACTGTATTTTGATCAAGTTTCTCTAAGGGCCATAAATATCTCCTGACATGCAAGTTAAAGCAGTTTGAAATTGCATAAAATCCTTGAGGAGAGTAAGGTTTAATATTACCTAACCCTTTGAAGAAACATACAAGACAGATAATTAGAATTAGAAAATTGTTTAGTGAAAAGAACTTCTGAAAGTTTGTAAAGAAATGAAAGGAAGACAATGGGCAAAAGCTTTTCTTTTCTCTCTAATGTTTGTAAAGTGTATGAAATATAATTAAGACATAACTTCCTCCATTCTGGAAGGATGGCTGAAAGGTAGAGGACCATATTTGAAGTGAAAGTAAGTGTATGCAAATAATTTTCTGCATGAGTTATTTTTAAAATAGCAGTTCAATAATTACAAAAGAAGTTGAATTGTTTCTAGTGTGAAAGTTGCCAATTCTGAAGTAAATAATTTTTTATGACTGTCATCATTTCATGACTGATAAATAAGCTAGATGAGTATGTATTTAAGTGTGAAGCTGCCTCCAAAACAGTAATTCATTCAATAAATAAGGCACAGACATTTGCTTGTGCTAAACTTGGAATTGCATTGTTTTCTACTAAACCACATAATATATTTAATTCAACAAATACTTATTGCACAACTTCTACTCTCAAAATGCAGTTATGTTTGATAAAGACTGTAGTTTAATATTTGGAATGGAAAACAGAATAATTACAATTAAAAATTTGAAATGTTCATGGCCAAATTAATTTATATGGATTAACACAGGAGGAAAACAGGAAGAGTATAATAGAGGAATTCTTTAAACATCAGGAAGGGTGGTGCATTTGGGCAGCAATTTGAGGATTATCTACAATAGGCTCAATCTTGTTCTAGGTGAGTTAGGCATGGGTGGAGGGACTGGCGAAGGGAGGTCAAGCTAGTGAGCATGGTGGCAGTCTAGTTTGACAGGAGGACGGGATTCTTGTAAGACATGGGGAAAAGTAAGTATTGAAGAAGTAACTTAAGTGGCAGATGATGAATGCCAGGCTGGGATTTTATATTAATCTGTAAAGCAAAAGAATCCCACCGAGAGCTTGAGTAGAGAGGGATTATGTGAAGTGCTAATGCTCTGAGGATTTTAGGTCTTTACTCAACTTTTCCTACTGGAGGGCCTCTGTCTTATCTAGAATTGTATTTGTTGGTGTGTCTGTGTGTAAGTATGTGTGGGTGTGCAATGGTTTCAGGTTGAAACTTAAGAATATTCTGAGCTAGATTATTCCACTCAGGACTTCTGAGGGATATCTCAGACTTAGAAGCTGATCTTTTGAAATTCTTCCCTGAAAAGATATTAATTTTTGTTACTTAAGATGCTCAGCTCATTCAGCAAGCTACTTTGAACAACTTAAAATATAAAGTGTTTATATTTATATTACATTAAATTATAATACATATAGTATAAAAGTAATATTATATACATATAATAAATATAAAAGACAATACCTTGCTTGTTACTCATGTCATCATTATTACTCTGTCATCTACTTTGCCATCGTATTAGAATGTATTTAGGTCTTTCTGGTTTCTATATAGGCATAGTTGTTTTTTTACATTTTAATTCACACAAGACATTAATAATGTTAGGGACTCTCTGTGCCCCAAACATAGAGGATAAAGAATTTTTCCCCAGTTTTCTCCCTGAAGTCCCTTTATTCTCTCTAGAGTAAGCAATTTCAATCACCACATGGTCTCTCTGTCCCTAAAAACAGATCTCTAGAAATGATTTTTCAGTTTTTCATGTATTTGTTGCTTTGGTAACACAACATTTGAAAGCAGAAACCTCTTGTTATTTCATTTAATGAACTAGGAAGTTAACAGTCAAAAAAGGCTCAATGGTTAGTGAGGATTGTTGATTTGTTTTGATAAGCAATGTTTAGTAGAAATAGTGTGCTTTGGATGAACTTTCTAATTTTCTAGTAGCCACATTATTTTAAAAAAAAGAAACAGGTGAAAATAATTGTAATAATATATTTTGTTTAATCTAATATACCTAAAATATTTTCATTCAACATGTATTTGATAATAAAATTATTAATGAGATACATTTTTTGTTCATACTAAGTCTTTGCAATCAGGTCTGTATTTTGAACTGAACATCCTAACTCAAAGCAGTTCTCCATAACTAGGTGCAGCTCATGACTACCATCTCTGACAGTGTGGCTCTAGATCATTGTTACCTATACTTAGTGGAATGAAATTCATGTAATCATTGAAGTATCAGTGATTTTCATTATATAAATGAGGAAGTTACTAATTTAATATTCCTAACTTTAAATCTACATGTTGGATAGTTATGCTGAAGGAAAACTGCTATAATCCTTCTACAGATTCAAGTCCTATGAAAATCCAGACAATTGTGAACCTTTTGTAAAGACTCTAGGTGGATATATCATTAAGTTATTGGAATGCTACTTTTTCTGGTCTCTTTGTAGAAAAAAGACACAAATTATTCACCTACTATCTTGGAAGATTGGTGGTAGTGCTTCAAGACTTTAGACAAAGAGAAGCTGGTTGTCCTAGGGACAATTCACAGGAGACGCGCTAAGAAATATCATACCGTGGATACTTCATGTCTCATTCTGCTTGGACTGCCATAACAAAATACCATAGAAGGGGTGACTTAACAGAAATTTTTCTCAGAGCTCTGGATGCTAGAATCCAAGATCAAGGTCCCAGACAATTTGGTTCCTCTTGAGGGCTCTCTTCCAGACTTGCAGGTGGCCCCCATCTCACTGTGTTCTCACAAGGTGGAGAGAGAGGGATCAAGCTCTCTGGTCTCTCCTTATAAGAGAACTATTCCCATCAGGAAGACCCACCCTCACAACTTCATCTCAACCTAATGATCTCCCAAAGGTGCAAGCTCGAAATACCATCATATTACCATATTTAATGCTTCAACATATGAATTTTGGAGGGACACATTCTGAGTATAGCTCTCTCTGCCTTCTATCAATTAAATTTCACAGAGAACTGAATTCTTTCTAATCCTTTCTTTATCACACATTCATCACAGATCCAGGCAGAGGGCCCTTTTATTTATTTAGCTAGCTAATTAATTATTTTAAATAATCTAATGACAATTCATGAACCCACCTCTGTGCATAAAATATAAGGCATTGACAATAACCTACATCTAACCATAGGTTCTACCTCTCCTTTTTTCAAAGTAAGCACCTCATCCTACTCAAGTTAAACATGATTTTGAATCCTGTTTATTCTTTCTTCACTTTTCATATTTGTGTAGTTTTATTGAATGTATACAAATTTCTAAAAATATATGCTTTCATTGTTTCAAGTATATATAGTATGCTATGTATGGTAGTTTGAAAATAATAATTATATTATTATGATACATTCCTATCGTATATCACTATAGATCATTTGTTTCAAATGCTATATATTTCACTATGTAAGTCTTTACAGTTTTATTTACCTACTCTCTACTTGATGCATATTCTTTCTAGTTTAGTGGTATTGTGACTAGTGCTGCTATGAATATTCTTGTAAGTCTTCTGCTGTGCATAATATACATCGTATTCCTTTTCTCCCAATAACTCAAACACATTTAAATCATCCTGTATCATGTGTCAAGTACATGTGCTTGTTATGCTATCCTTTTTATCTTGACTTTTCTTTTTTTATAAGCAAAGATGTGATCCACAATGTCCTCCTTGATAACTAGGGTCTACCTAGAGCTTAAGAGCTCCTTCAAAATATATAACTATGATTGTTTGTTCTGCTGATATTTAGGTTTCCATGAATTTACTGAATACCAAAGGGATAGTGACAAGTAGTTTTTGCCCTGTTTGGATAACTTCTTAAGCATGGACTGAAATTTTTAGTTAGGAAGAACAAGACGTTTTAATTATATGGAACAGTGTATGTGCCTGAGATTCTTAGCATCTATTCTTCTAATTTAATAATATTTTTGATCACTAACGTTTTAATTAATCTCTCTTCCATTTATCATTTAAGTACTTCCCTAACTCTGACTTTACTCAGTATTATACTCTGAGAGACTAAAAATACAACTCATCCTATCTCTAGATGCGATTTCCTTTCAAATATTTCTTCTGCTGCTAGTTTAGTCTCAGATAAATTATTGCATAGGCTCTATTTAGATGAAGATTTGTATTCATTAGGCAGAATGAAATAATCACAACATCACTGAATTTGGGACAAGAAGACCAGATCTGTGTCATGGTTCTGGTAAAATAACCAAATTCCTACGCACCATCCATTCCTCCAACCCCAGGCAGGGATTGGCCCAACCAATGAGTTTACCAATTGTCAATGGTGAGAGAATAGTTCTCTGGGGCCTCAAATTTGCATAAATATTATTTCTCTGGGCAGTAAAGGTACTGAGATCCAGAGAGATAACTGCTTCAAAATCAGTTAAGGAAAACCAAATAAAGTTAAAAAACAATAAGGGGGCAGGGTGGGTTAAAGTGAAAGCAAACTGGGAATAAAGGAAGAGGACTAGGGAATTATAAAATGCGATCCCTTTAGGTATGAACGCAAATGTTATAACTTTCATGGTGTTTTCAAAAAGATAGAAAAACAGGTCTTGCTGGGCACAGTGGCTCACACCTGTAATCCCAGCATTTTTGGAGGCCAAGGTGGGAGGAACACTTGAGACCAAGAGTTAGAGACCAGCCCGGGCAACATAATGAGACCTCATTTTTGCTAAATCTTTTAAAAAGTTATTTAAAAATAAAAACATTTAAAAAGAATTTAAAAAACAAAAACATTGGTTTTAACAAGAACAATATATTCTACCACCAACTGCTTAAGAACATATTCAGAAGCTAGAGAATAGGAAAAAATATTCTTAACTTTCCTCTTTGGACCTCCAGAGGACAGTCATTCTGCAATGGCTTTGTAAGCTTCTTCCTTGCTTAAATTCTCTATTCCACCTTCTTATTTTCCCAAAGCATTACTCACAATCATCCCAAGAACCCAGCTGTACCTTGCAGCCAGGCAACTGATTCAAACCTAAGATGACTCTTTATTTTGGTCTGTTCTACAAAGGACAGTGCGGCTTGCTTGTGGACAGCAGGCTATAAGAGCTTCCAGAGCAAGATATCAAAATAAAACATGTTTTTCTATATAAAATGTATTTTAAAATAATCCTTTTCCATCCACTTAAGAAAGAAAAAATGGTGAATGTGACAAAGAATCTCCTTCTGCCCTATGTCCATTAGTTTTTCATTAAGAACCCTAAACAGGACTGACATCATTTTTAGTCAAGTCATATGGCCTGGTTAAATCCTAGCATTGTCATTTATAGAAACACTGAACTGTGACTATGTATAAGCATTAAGGTAAATATCAGATCATTTAGATATATGAAAAAATATAAAAAGAATCAGCAAAAATAAATAAAAGTGATTGTTACTGAGGAAAGGGAGTATTTGGAAGGAAGTGGTGAAACAACTGCCAATTTCATACAAGCTCTGTAGTGTTATTTATTTTGTTATATACTGTTAAAAATTAAAATTAAATTAAAATATGCAATCAGTGTAATTGGGAAAATGTATATGAACCAAACATGATCAAATTGTTATTGTTATACTTCCAAAGGAAAAAATTGACCTAAAAACCCATTTGGAGCAATTATATATTAAGATTTTATGAAGAATGAACAAAATGGATCTTCTTCACTGTCCTACACAAAAATGTGATTATGACTAGACTCAATGCAATTATCTCTGAAAAGTTATATTTTAATGGAAATTTACCAATATTCACATAATGCTGTAGAAAATAATTGTATATGTAAATAATAATGAAAACATCTATTGAGCCAAATGATACAACTAATCAGAAGGAAAAATAACTTTTACTCATTGGTGTTATTTTGATGGAGGAACTATGATTTGAGATTGCCCTCAAGCTGACTTAGCAGAAAAGGTACACTTTATAAACAGAAAAAAAAAAAATGGCATTGGCAAAAGCAGTAGCTTTAGAAAATAAAAAATTCAAAATGAAACCTGGGATTAGACCATTTTTCTAGTACAGATTTTGTGTAGAGGGTTATAGTACGATAATAGTTAAAAAGTGGCTAATAGTTAAAATAATATTGTGTGGTTTCTTAAAAATTCAGCTACAGTGTGTTCTCTTCCCACTGCATTGTTAAAACAAACAAACAAACAAACAAAAACCCTCCATGTACTCAGCATAGGCAATAGTGTTACCTCATTGTAAGAACTAATTGGAGAGGAGCAACCCTAGAGGCTTCCCTTTGCTATTCCACAAGATAAGATTTAGAGTAAAGCTAGCTTATTCAGCTTTGCAAGTTACACAGCAAAAATGTTACTCCATAGGCTTGGTGAAGGAACTTCAGGATTTATCTTTCTCGAGAGTCTAACAGATCCACTTCAAACTGCAGAATTTATATCATTCAGTATCAGTTTTGCTGATAAATATACTAAAGGAACATAATTAATTTTGGATGCAAATTTAGTGCATCCTGTTTGGGTAGAACGCAGTAAATATGTATCAGAGCCCAAATGAGAAATGTCAAGTTGTTCAGATGATTAGAAAGATATCTCCAGAGCTTGAATTTAAAAACTAGATTAAAAGGGCTACCTTAAGAAGGTATTTAATTTAGAAATCATTTCTAGTGACAAATAAAGTATTTATTAGTAGGAAGTGATTTTTCACAAGAGAAGATTTGGTAACATTTAAGCAAAGAGCATGATATTATATATTTACCTTTACCTGGACAGAAAAGTTTAAGTTGTTTTAAAGAAAATACACAAGGATTAGCTCACCCAATTAGAAAGAAAGAAAAGTGAATGTATTTTTGATAAGAAGTTCATATTTCAAGTAAATACTTTAATACTATGAAAGATTAAATGTATTGGACATTTAAAGAGATTATTTTATTCAGCCTATTGGAATAGGGAAAACATTCATTGAGGAACATCTCAAAGAAGAAGGAGGAACCTGAGATTTTATAGAGGCAGACAAAGAGATCATCAGCTTATCTTATCGGATTTGAAAATTATGTTAAAGTTGACATGCTATGAAATAGAATTATTATTGCAATAAAGTTTGTGAGAATAATTACTGAATTTTATTAAACACAAATTTATATATTTTAATTATCTTAAACATTTACCAAAATTAATGCTAGCTTTTCAGTTACCAAACCTGTATAAGTTGAGAAAGAACGTACCCATGTAGGGTAAAAATGTATGTGTTATATTTAGTATTTAAAATTTTTACGTGAGAGAAAACATAGCTGGTTTTACTAAACCAAAAATATTAAACTAATTTTGCTTGCCAAACATGTACCTAAATTCTGTAAATGTGAATTTTTTTAATGTTTCTAAGTTAAGTTCTATGTTAATTTTCTTGTAGTACATTGAAAATATTAGAAGTTCAATTTTCTTATTTTCTGGGATTGTTTAAAGGAATATTCAATATATGTAAGTACTTATTTATATCTAAACCGACTAGAATAGACCTCCTTTATGAGATTTTATAATCTACCTCAGTAATTCCATCTGGAGGTTGGAAGATACTACAAGTACAAGGAGAGGTAAAGATTTTTTTGATTTATAGACATATAAACATTCAGAGAGACACAGACAGAAAGTTTATAGCTTCAATTCTAACATTTCACCCTGGGTCAAACACAAAAACAGAAATACAAAACTTACCAGTCCAGATATATACTTCCTAGATGACAACATTTTTTAATTGATTTGAGCCCAAATAGATAAACAGAAGTGTCTAACGAACTAGATTCTTTGTCATTATTCACCCAACAGAGATGAGAGCTCTACAAATCCATCCATTTACAGAGAGCAGGAAATGATCAGAGTGTAAATCTAAGAGAAATTGGCATCTGAAATAAGTGGGCACACAAAAGTAACCAAAATCAAATCCTGACTAGTGCTAAAAAGAGATGAGTCTAGGATGCAGGATCAGGAACTGGAATCACCATTGGGTCCCTGAATTGCCAGTCAGGAATGGATAGAACACAATGGGTGTTATCTGGGTGGAGTCAACGGGGATTCAAAGGTGAGGTCCAATATCACTTGAATCATGGCACCAAAACTATAAAAGAAAACGCACTGGACATTTGAAGAGGTGATTTTATTCATAGGTAATAGGAAAAAAAATTATCATTGTGGAACGAGTTAAAGAAAAAGAGGAGACCTAGGATTTGATAAAAGCAGGTAAGCAATGAAGTCATCAGCTAGTCTTGAGCAGGGAAGGAAATGGCTCTTACCTAAGTAACTGGGGTAGGGTAGAGGTGGGTCTTATCTCAGAGTATGCAAATGTTGATTTTCCTTTGCAGTCAACATTTCTAGGAACACACAATAAAAGGTAGAGTTTTCTCTACCATTGCTGCTTTCCAGGAACATAAGGCTCAGATAAAGTTCAATATTATTGATATCTTCTAATATTTGCAAATGAGTTCCTCTAAAACTTTACTTATTTATTTGAGACTGAGTCTCACTCTATCACCCTGGCTGGAGTTCAGTGGTATGAACTTGGCTCACTACAGCCTCCACTTCCCAGGTTCAAGTGATTCTCATGCCTCAGTCTCCCAAGTAGCTAGGATTACAGGGGCCAGCCACCACCCCTGGCTAAGTTTTGTATTTTTTAGTAGAGACGAGGTTTCACCATGTTGGCCAGACTGGTCTCGAATTCCTGACCTCAGGTGATCCACCCACCTAGGCCTCCCAAAGTGCTGGGATTGCAAGCATGAGCCAGCGCGCCCGGCCCAATTTTTCTTTTTAGGAAAAAATACACTTACGGTTTAGAAAGATAAATTGGAGAGAAATGGAGAGATTTGGGGTAGCCATAAGAATTACAGTTTTTTAGATGTTTTATTTCTTTTGTGGGTATTTCCATTATTAACTGGAAATTTTTACTTTTAAATTATAAAGTTTGTATTGCTATTTTCTCTGATTATACAAGTAATACTTATTGTAGTATAGAGCTAACTACAAAAGAGTAAAAAAAAAAAAGACACTCATGTTTCTATTACACAACAATAGTGAATTTAACATATTTCAGTTTTTTTCTATAAAATTTGTAGAATGGTTTTTCTATTATTAACCTTTATGTCTTATTCCAAATTTTCTATCTAAAAGTAATAAATGCCATTATGCAAAAAAATGCTAAAACATTTTGTGTCATTTCCCAAAATTAGTAATCTCATTTGAAAAAAAAATTTTAAATGATATTTGCAAATGAGTTCCTCTAAAACCTTAATTTTTCTTTTTAGTAAATCAAAGCTACTCCATCTAAAATAAATTCATTTCCCCTGCATCATCTCCCACTACTCCTTATGTATTTTTTTCTTACCATTTACCAAAATCACTGCCAACATTTGGATGTGTTTTCTTTCATGGTTATTGTTCTACTGAAGATACAATTTTTCAGGAAATTTTGGTTTTTTGTATTTATTCTGAAAAGTATTTGAAAAATGAGATTACTCTATCAGAAGAATTAGGCCTTAAAATAAGAACACATATTTTCTTACAGTCCATTGTATAAATTTGAAAAATATGCAATATAGTAAAATATAAAAATTCGTTTGCAATATATTTTTTACCAGCTGATCTCCTGCAAGAGAACTTCCTTGACTTCTCCACTTAAAATAAGTCCTTTTCCCGTATTATCTCTCACTTCTCCTTATTTGTTTCCTTCTTATATTTACCAAAATTACTGCCAACATTTGGGTGTTGATAAAAGTAAAACTTCGGCCAAATTAAATTTAAAGGAGTTTAATTGAGCAATGAACGATTCGTGAATGGGGCAGCCCCCAGAATCACAGCAGATTCACAGAGATTCCCTCGCAGCCACGCGGTGTAAGAAGATTTATAGACAAAAAAGGGGAAACGATGTACAGAAATCTACAATGAGTTACAGAAACAGCTAGATTGGTTACAGGTTGGCGTTTGCCTTATTTGAACACGGTTTGAACCCTTAGCTATAACTGGTAGAAGTACGGCCGCTGGGATTGGCCAAACCTCAGTTATTGTTACAGGCTCATACTGCTAAGTTAGGTTTTCAATGTCGTCTGACTATTTAAGCTAGGTTAGTTCATCCAGAAGGACTCAAATATAGAAGTACGGCGTCCTTCTCAGGCCATATTTACTTTAACAGTTTATTTCCTTTAATGCTTATTGTTCTACTTAAGATACACTTTATTTTTAGGAAACTTTGGTATTTTATATTTATTCTATTCTAAAAACTATTCTTTTCATTTGGGTTGTCAAATCAACCAGCATATATGGATATATCTAATTTTACCAGGTCCTCTGCCTTACTGTTTTAATCAAATTTATGTGTTTTTCTACTTTTTTTTTTTTTTTGAGATGATTTTGCTTTAGTACAAGATAGTTTTCCTAAATGGTTCATTGCTGCTTTGGACAGAATTATTCTTTTTCTTCAAAAACATTTAAAATTCATTAGTCCGCTTTCAATTTTGTATTTTTCTTGTATATAAATTTATGTCTGACAATGTATGTAAATTCTGGGTTTGTAGCCTTCAAGGTGGATATTGTTGCATAGTTTACTAACAACTCATCTTTATTTCACCTCTTTTCCTTTTGAGTCACTCTGTTGTAATATAAATTTTGGATTGATCCTCTCCTTTTTTTTTTTTTTTTTTTTGAGATGGAGTCTTTGCTCTGTCGCCCAGGCTGGAGCACAGTGGCACGATCTCGGCTCACTGCAACCCCTCACATCCCAGGTGCAAGAGAGTCCCCTGCCTCAGCCTCCTGAGTAACTGGGACTACAGGCGCATGCCACCAAGCCTGGCTAATTTTTTGTAGTTTTAGTAGAGACAGAGTTTTACCGTATTAGCTAGGATGGTCTCCATCTCCTGCCCACCTCGTGATCTGCCCACCTCGGCCTCCCAAAGTGCTGGGATTACAGGCATGAGCCACTGCGACCCTCTCCCTTTTTCAAAAGAGAAGTCCATGTTACTCAAAATGCTTAGAGGCTTCAATATTTTCTCCTGTTACCTGAAGCAGATTATTTTCAGTCTGGTTCTTTGAATATTCAAAATAATATTTCCTATTTCCCTGTTTATTAGCTTTCAATATTTATTCACTCAGTTATTATTTTTCTGTTACTCATGCATGAACAAAGATATTCATTTAGACTCAGTGTCTATTTGTTAAGAAATATGTTGTTGGATTGTTTTGTCCTTACTTATTCCCTTGGCTTAAGTCAAACCCTCTTCTGAGATATACACTGGGCAGAAATAGCATGTAATCAGATTTTCAATGCTAGAATCTATTACTGCTTGATAAAAGCTGACATCTTCTTCATTCTCCAGTTCCTAGGTGCCTGAAAGACAAGAGTAGGTAAAGCTTCTGGAAAAATATAATTATACCTGGTGTCTTTGAGCAACTGTACTTGCTTTAAGATTGCCATACTTTAGATGTTCTTCTATGAACAGTCCTGTCTCCATCTCCTATTCCTTGTGAGCTTTTTCTGGACTTGGTAGTTTGTCTACATGTAGGAAAAGAGGCACTTTTACAATTTCAACAGAGTATTTAAGAGCACCCATAAAATAATTTAGTTACATAATTTGTAGTTTTCTGTAGCTCTTGTGTTTCTAAATTAGAGAGAGGCCAGTTGAGAAAGGGGCAGCTTCTCCCTACACATTTCATATGGACTTGTGTTGTTTCTTTTAGTATAGCATAAGGTAACTAATCAGTTGAAATTTATTGAAATTATTTTCATTCATTTTTATCAGCCTTACCATTAGTCTAATTTTATTCAAGATTAAGAAAATTGATTGACTGTTTGTCTTAATTTTCAACGTGTGTGTGTGTGTGTGTGTGTGTTTGTGTGTATATCTGTGTGTGTTTTTCTTTTTTAATCCTGTCTTGGTAATTGTTTTGGTAGGAATTTAGAAAAGGGAGCCAGTGGATGCTGGCCAGATGCCATATTAAACTTAAATTTCCAGGCACTAGTTTTTAAAGTCTAAAGTAACCATTGCCAAATTCCTTTCACAAATATTATCCCTGCAACACAATTCAACTAGTGATATGTTAATGTGGCTGATATTACCATCTTTTTGTTTTACTAATTTTATCTGTGAAATAGTAATTTAGCTTTGAGTTTTTCATACATGTGTGTCTAGACTAGTGGGATTAGACATTGTAATAATATTAAATCGATTTTGTTTGTTTTTATTATATGTTAAGGCATAGAAACTGATGATATAAAAGGACACAGTTCTTAATAATTTCTTAGAGGAAATATGATCAGACATCTCTCAAAGTTGTCTATAATGTGTTGTATGAATTCCATAAATAAGGTACAAGTAGAGATCAGAGGACATTGGAAAACATTTATGTCTGGGCTCTTAGAGAAGACTTCATAAAAGCATATCAAAACAAGGCACTGCAAAAGTGATAGGATTATAAAATGGATTGTGAGAGGCATTTCAAGGGAAAAAACTGCTGCGAGCAAATTTTCAGAGTTGAGATAATGCAAGTCATTCTCATATCTGGATACTGAGTTGTGTAAAAGAAATAAGGGAAATGTGAATATGAACAACAATGTTTGGTGACTAGATAATTGTACTGGAGAAACAGTTGTAGATAAACTTGTAAATACAGAACTGGATAGATTTTGGATGATATTTAATTTGGACTTTTTTGTAGACATATGCCATGTAAAGTGTTCAACTAAGCTATATGACCAAAGATAAAAAGTATAATTCTAGAATGAGGGTAAAGGGCCAGCTAACTAGGGATCAAATGGAAGTAAAGGGACTATTCAAAGGATATTTCATGATCAAGGTATAATGTTAAAAAATAAAGCAACTAGGCAACCTACAGAATGGGAGAAAATTTTTGCAACCTACTCATCTGACAAAGGGCTAATATCCAGAATCTACAATGAACTCAAACAAATTTACAAGAAAAAAACAAACAACCCCATCAAAAAGTGGGCAAAGGACATGAACAGACACTTCTCAAAAGAAGACATTTATGCAGCCAAAAATCACATGAAAAAATGCTCATCATCACTGGCCATCAGAGAAATGCAAATCAAAACCACAATGAGATACCATCTCACACCAGTTAGAACGGCGATCATTAAAAAGTCAGGAAACAACAGGTGCTGGAGAGGATGTGGAGAAATAGGAACACTTTTACACTGTTGGTGGGACTGTAAACTAGTTCAACCATTGTGGAAGTCAGTGTGGCGATTCCTCAGGGATCTAGAACTAGAAATACCATTTGACCCAGCCATCCCATTACTAGGTATATACCCAAAGGACTACAAATCATGCTGCTATAAAGACACATGCACACGTATGTTTGTGGCGGCACTATTCACAATAGCAAAGACTTGGAACCAACCCAAATGTCCAACAACGATAGACTGGATTAAGAAAATGTGGCACATATACACCATGGAATACTATGCAGCCATAAAAATGATGAGTTCATGTCCTTTGTAGGGACATGGATGAAACTGGAAAACATCATTTTCAGTAAACTATCGCAAGGACAAAAAACCAAACACCGCATGTTCTCACTTATAGGTGGGAATTGAACAATGAGAACTCATGGACACAGGAAGGGGAACATCACACTCCGGGGACTGTTGTGGGGTAGGGGGAGGGGGGAAGGAACAGCATTAGGAGATATACCTAATGCTAAATGACAAGTTAAATGGGTGCAGCAAACCAACACGGCACATGGATACATATGTAACAAACCTGCACATTGTGCACATGTACCCTAAAACCTAAAGTATAATAATAAAAAAAAAAATAAAGCAACTAAATTAATAAAATAGCTGAAGTGGAAAGAAAAAATTAAGTGCAGGAAGTACTTTTAAGCAAGAAGCAACAAGACATTGTACATAATTGGATGTGGGGAGAAATACAGGGGACTATAGGCTTCAAACCTAGATATGTGGAAGTGCAGTGATGCAATTAGCAAAATAAACACAAAATGAAGGTTATATGAAGATAGATTTACATTTTATAAATAATCAATTCCTTTATTATTGTGCTTGGAAATAAATTGATTTAGTTAAATTAGTAAATATTCAATAGAGCTGTCCAATTGCTGGTGAATGAATGCAAACATCATTTTAAATGTTTTAATTATCTATATTGGAAAGAAATAATATAGTAATGATGATGTGACATTTAAAGTTGTCATTTAATAAATGACTATGTGTTGGGCATAAATATTTGTTCATAGCTCTATAAAACAGATATACAATATTTTTAAAATAATTGTGTTCTGTTGGCATTCAAAACTATTATAAAAGTGAAATGGAATTTTATTCAAGGAAAAAAATAATTTCTTATTCTCAGGTCTTAGAAAATACTAGCAGCTATGCTCCCTGTTAAGTATTTCAGTGAGAAAAGTAAAAATAAACAGGCCACTCTTTTAACACTATGTTTTATTATAGTAAATAGAATTATGTGCAACTTTTCCCATTTTGTTTTTTCATCTTTAAATTTTCATCTGTTATCTTTTAGATTTCACACCTACCGAGTGTGAGGAAATTAGATCAAAACTAGAGTGATCAAATTAACTTTATTTTGGCAAAGATGTGTATTTATACAGTGTTTTGTTCTGAAATGAACATAAATTGAAGTTACTCAATATTTTGTATGATCTCTAATTTATGGAAAGTAAAAATTACCTCATAATAAAATTAATTAGTCACTTGCCTAGATGAATAATTGTGAGTTGTAAACATCATTTTCCTAATATGCTTTTCCCTAGGTATTGAGTGGAATAAAATAATATGTTGGTACTGCCATTAGCATGTGCATATTAGTTAATCAACTTTATAATTTTTTATGGGTAAAATGAGAAAAATATAGATTCACCTTTATAAATTAAATTTTATATAAATGTAATATATTAAACATTACTGTTTGACTTGGATAATTTTAATATATACATAATATTTATATAATTATATTTTAAAATATATGTTTCCTCCAGGAAAATGGTAAAAAATTATTATTATCTAAGCATCTCCTATAATATTAAGTGAGCGAGTGTATCTAACAAGCATTTTAGAAGTATTACCATGTATTACAAACTAGAAAATACAAAGAGTAATAAGACGGTACTTGATATTGGAGGGCTTGTGGAAAAGTGCAGAGAAGTGTGTAATGAAATTAATGAACTGTGTGTTAAAAGTGCTATAGAGGTATAAGCTGTGAGACGTGGCAATAGAAATGCATAATATTTGTGAAGTCTGAGAAATGTCAACATGACATTTATATTTGAATGGTCTTGAGATTGAGCAAATGTGGAAGAAGTAATGCCATGTGGCCCCTGAACCATCTTCATTGCCCACACCTTCTTACTGTCACATAGGAAGAACGCACTTCCCAGACTCCTAGCAACTAGATGTGTCTGTGTGAATACATCTGGTGATGACGTGTGAGCTGGAGCCATTTAGGCTACTTCCAGATCTGGTCTTTAAAAGTCTCACAATCTTCTTTTGTGTTTATTCTTTTCTTGGACAGCTGGAAGTGAAGGCCTCACCTATGGCGGATTACACAATGAAAGGAACTTGTATTCTGAGGCCTGTAGTAAGACTATTGCTGTCTAGCAGACTATCTCTACCTGACTAGAGCTGGGAAGCAAGGAAGACATGAACGTGTGATGTGTTAGGGCACTGAGCTATTGTTTACAGTGACTATCATCTATTTTTTTATCTTCCTCTTCTCCTGTTTTATTTTAAAGATGTCTTTGAGGTGGAATTGCAAGAATTTGTGACAGATTAGATATGATGGAGGAAATTAAATAAGGTAAAAACATTAGTGCAAGTTTTTTGATTTGGCACAGCCAACATCATAAACTGAAATAAGACGTTGAAAAACGAGGACAAATATTTTCTTGTGAGTGGCAGAAGCTGGTAGAGATGGGGATTTTGTGTGTGTCTGTGATAATGGTGGGGGAAGAGATTACCAGATAGAAATGAAGCTCTGGAGCTCAGGAGATAATCTGCCACCAAAATATGAGACTATCCATAAATACTACTTTGCAGAGCAGGCCTTATACTGGACTTTCATTGGCCTTTCTATACAGTGAACCATCTCCCATGTAAATACATAGTCACCCTCAAGAGTGTTCATAGACTCTCTGAAATCTTGTAACATAAGACCCAAGTTAAAAAATAACAAAAACAGAATACATGGAAAAATAACAGGAAAGACAGATGGATAGCTTTTACTAAGCCAGAAAAATAGAATATTTCAGGAAAAAATTAGGATTAACAATAATGTTGCTACAGCAAGGCCACATATGATGATGACTCAAAACAAATGATTAGGCTAGTGTTTTAGGAAAAGCCTTACTTTTCTTGCTTTTCTTTTTTCTTTTTTTTGTTTAATTTACCATGCTGCCTCCCAAATGATATTCTATAAGCAATCTGACTTTTGGCATGGGGCTACAGTGTGATGAGTGGTGATGAGGTATTGAGTATCTGTAAGAGCAAAACATCTTCTCAGAAGTATTTGCAGTGACAGAAGAGATAAATGGGTTAAAGAATAGAATTCAGTGTCAGTGGACTAATAATTAAGAGTAAGAGGAAGATTCTGGAGGACTTTGGAAGGAGTGCACTTAACTTCACAGGGAAAGGAAAAGCCTTACAGAAGAGTTAAATATAGATGCTTGTACAAGAGTATAGGAAAGCTTGCGAGAGGAAAGTCATGTAATCATATCTAACTATCTCAGTTTTCTCTGTAAAGAAGGAGGATCATCATTCTAGTTTCATGAACTATACTGAAGATCAAATGCAAGATCAATTTTTCTATATAGCACCTCACTTCCAATTTAAATGTATTTGCTCTTAATATTATGAATATCAATTATAAGAAAAGATGTATACACCACCGTGCTTTCAAATCTTCAGATTTTTTCAGTGCACTAAATATAGATTACAAACTTATTCTGGCAGTATATATCACAAAGAGGATGATAAACTCTGCAATTTCCCTGCCACAGATAGTGGCTCTGGGAAAATACCCAAGATCCTAATTAGTTATATTGGGTCTATATAAGATGTCAAAGATAAAAAAAAAAAATTCAGATATTAGTTAAAGTGGTAAGGACAGATTTTAATCCGTAATATACTACTGCAATAGGAAAGGAATTCCAGCATTAACAGAACTTAACTTGGATTTGTATGGAAGTGACTCAGCATTTCAAAGGTTGAACAGGGTAATAGAAAGGGGGTAAGCGGCAACCCAGTAGAGTCAGGGAAGTAAAAAATTACAAAAATTAGGAAGGGATATTGGTCCATGTGAAACCCATTTGGGTTTGTTGACTGGTTCTTACAGAAATTAGGCTCCTACTCTCTCACAGAGACTGGGAGACTGGAGCCCTATCTTCAGGTGCTAGTGAAAACAAATAGTAAATGCTTCTGACAGCCTTTAGTTTTCTCAGGCAGACACATTAAGTGGAACCAGGGTCATCCTAGAGATGCGACCTTGAGCTGCTAGAAATCATGTTAGTGTTTTGCTCAAATCTTTACAGGTCAAGATTGAGGCTAAGAAAGGGCTCCAAGGAGTCTGGCTAGAGTTTGGTCAAGGAGAAAATCTGTCAATGGTGATTCCTGATTCTATCAGTGAAAAACAACCATGATCAATATTTGTATTTTCCCTTCAATGCCAATAATAGGACATACACACTGACGAACCAGACGATTCAGTGCTCCTATTTGTTTGAAAATGCTGTTGTATCTCTCTTCTCATCTTTATAATGTTTGAATTGAATCTTCAGTACTCGATTCTACCTGTTTTTCTTCTTACATTTAAAAGATTTTTTCTTATATTAAAAAATAACATAATACATTCTCTTTAGAAGCTCCTTATTCATCTTAATAAGTTTTAAAGTATGGCCAATTTGCATGGATAGCCAAATAATTGGAGATGACTGAGAATGGGAAGACAAAAATACTCATGAGAGGTCCGAAGGCAGAGAAGGGTGGTAACTTGCAACTGTCTAAACAATGTGCTAGGTACAGTGCTAGCTTCTTTATAAATTGTTTAGTTTGTTTCCAATAACAAATAATATTCCAGACAAAGAAGCTAACTCTTAGAGAACTAATTAATCTGTAAAAATTGCGCAATTTATAAGCGCCAAATGTTTGCCTTTAAATCTTTTTTTTTTGGTAGAATCCAATTTATTGCACTATCTTCTAAATAATATTCTACAACCTGTATTGATTTCCAGATTCCCTTTGTCTGCATTTGATTGAAATATGCTTGTCTGATTCTGAGAGAGGCAGTGGGTTATAAGTGAAGTGGTTGGGATTCTTCTTTATGGTCAAGTTCAGATCTTGCATCTGAAAAGGAAAGAATCTATAGTGTGTAGACACTCTGCCCCAATCTTTCCTCAACAGCAAATGTTCAGAAATACTTACCTGCATATTTCTCTATTTAGCGTATTTTTAACCATTGATTCTTTTATTTAATCATACAAGTCTACTGTTATTTTTGTCATCAGTATCATTAAGATTAAAAAGAAATTAACGAGAACAGAATTTAAATTTAGGACTAGTTCCACATTCTATACTTAGAATAGGTTGCTGCTTCCAAACTAACAGGTTCTCAGCTTGTTAAAAGTTAAATTACTCATATGATTCTCATCTGTATAGGAAAAATTTTAATGTACTCCCTTTTATTATCCTTGGGAATAAGCCTAAGTAATTCTGACTGAATAATAACAGCAGAACTGTTTGTTTTGGAATTCTGCTTATTTCAACAAATATTTATTGAATACCTATACTTGGAAGTCAGTGTGATTAACATTTAGAAGGTAGTGGTCTGTTCTGAAATTTCATTTGAAGTTTTCTTATTTCTAGTTTTATCATTTGTTTCAAAGGTTAGATTTCAAAGGTTTGTTACAATGCTTAGCAGCTTGATATACAAACTGAGAATCAGCTTTGATCCCTGTCAAGGTTTTGATAGTAGGGAATTACATGGCAACAGCACAGATGCTGGTGCACCAAGTATTAAGTACTATACAATGATTATTTGATACAGAACCTACACAATAGGGACTGCCACAGATATGAATGATACATTGGCATTCACCTCTCTCTAGTGTTTGGGTTTCTTTTCCTACTTATGTATTTTCCATGTAGCTCAGCTGCCAAGTCTGACACCTAAAGGGTCAATCCCTCACTATATGTAGTTTAAGTAAAATTCCACATTTACCTCCAAACTGATGCCTATACCAAGGGATTTCCAACCATTTGGAAAAAAAAAAAGCTATAGGGTAGACATATCAGTTGGTACTGTCTCACTTACAAATTACTCATGCAGACTTACGGAGACTTCCTTCACTTAGCTAATGACCAGTGCAGACCTCAAATGGTTGTTGCAAGCTTTTCATTATGTGATCCATGTGACTAACTACAACATTTGTGAAATGGGAACACAAGTCTCCAAACTAGAATATTTTTTCCAGCATTGCTAGATTTTTCTGCAGGGATGGTTTCCTGCTGTGGCTGTTGTGTATTGTTAGGAAAGTGATACCAAGTTAAATAGCTCGAGTAGTCAATGCAAATTCACAGAGCCACCCAACATTGACTTTGGTTCAATCCCTTGAAATAACAGGGAGATATAAATCCAGCACCAACATAATGCTAAGCAAAGCAAATTCGAAAAGATAATGTATGCTTTCCACTTTATTATTGTTATGTTTTTAGAGTGCTTGTGAAAAGACATAGGTCAGGAGGCTCAGTCTTGAGGTTCTGTCCACACTTACGCACATCAATGATTTGTGTGTAGCAATGACCCATTTTAATTGTAATTTTATTGTTTATCCAAATAATTATATATTCTGCCCCAACAAATGATAGAGAATTTTATAGGAGTTCTATTTATAAGAAAAAATAATAAACAATGACTAGAAACCCTACCCAGGTATCCTTAGAGTTTTTTAGGGGCTGACGAATTCCTAGATAAAATTCCTGAGACCTATGAAAACTGTTGGATTGAATATGAAAAGAATGATTATTAAAGTGTGAAATAAAAGATTAATGGTGACTGGGCATCTCCAACTTGCCAGAGATTGCGTTGTGTACTTGATAGACATTATCTGACATACTCGTAGAAACTAGAAACTTATCAATTGTTTCTAGCTGATGTATGAATAGAATGTGAGTGACTGGGAAAATTAACAATCAAAATTTGTTTTACTTAAATATAGCAGTTGGAGAGGGGCCCAGGAAAGTTCAAAGGATGAAACTAATGACTCTTTTTTTTCCCTATAAAGATAAAGAGATGAGAAGAAAAGAAGCATAGAGCAGAGAAAGGAGAAAAATAACGCACATTGCCATATATTTTTAATGCTTTGCCAATCAACCAAAACCACCTAAGGGAGGGACAACTTACTTACTCCCAGGTGGTTCTTGGCTTTGCTGGATGATTAGCTTGAATGGAAAAGACCGCATGTCTTGCCCAGTTTCTGTTTGTTCTTGAACCACATAAAGATACTTGGTCAGCCTATATTCTGGGTTTTCTATTTTATTTTTGACTGCTTGTTTTATTTTTTTTGTTTGTTTGTTTTTGTCTTATTTATTTTTAACCAATCATGTCATACGTTTTAGGAAGTTGAATTATTTAAAGAATATAGACTAGATGCAGTGGCTAACGCCTGTAATCCCAGCACTTTTGGAGGCTGAGGTGGGTGGATCACGAGGTCAAGAGATAGATACCAACCTGGCTAACACAGTGAAACTCCGTCTCTACTAAAAATACAAAAAATTAGCCGGGTGTGGTGGCACGTGCCTGTAGTCCCAGCTACTCAGGAGGCTGAGGTAGGAGAATCACTTGAACCCAGGAGGCAGAGGTTGCAGTCAGCTGAGATTGCGTCACTGCACCCCAGCCTAGGCAACAGAGTGAGACTGTCTCAAAAAAAATATATATATATATGTATAAAAATATGTATTATATATTAATACTAGAAATTTTCTATGAAGATTCTGCAGTAGTACTCATGTTATATTTTTCCAGAGAATTGTACTTGCTGCCAGTATTTTAGGTAACTTATGATAATTATAGTGCAGTTTTAAGTAAACTCTCTCAGGAATTATTTGCCAATTGCGGATTCTTCGTTCTTCAGGTGATTTTGGAGAAGAAATACCTTCAGCCTAAACAAAAGTTGAAATGAAAATATTCTGTGATAATAACCATGAAATAATTATTCAAAGTTTGTGGTAAGTTTTACCTATAGTAGAGTTACTTTGATTTTAAAAGCAGTGTCTGGAAGAGAAAGAGGAGGAGATGAAGCAAAAGAAAAAGAAATACACCAGCCAGGCATGGTGGCTCACGCTTGTAATCCCAGCTCTTTGGGAGGCCGAGGTGGGTGGATCACGAGGTCAGGAAATCGAGACCATCCTGGCTAACACGGTGAAACCCCGCCTCTACTAAAAATACAAAAAATTAACCGGGTGTGGTGGCGGGTGCCTGTAGTCCCAGCTACTTGGGAGGGTGAGGCAGGAGAATGGCATGAACCCGGGAGGCGGAGCTTGCAGTGAGCCAAGATCGCGCCACTGCACTCCAGCCTGGGTGGCAGAGGGAGACTCCGTCTCAAAAAAAAAAAAATAAAAAAAAAGAAAAAGAAATACACCGCAATATGTACGGTGATGCCCAAAGTTAATGCATTTTTTCTCTGCAGTTATCACAATGGAAAATAGGGTGAAAATAACCAGAATATTTCACCCCTCAACCATTATTCTTTGGCATATTTTGAGATGGCTATTCAGAGGGGTTGCCACTGCAAGAATAGCCTTGAAGACCTACCTTCTGTGAGGGAGATTCACATCTGTAGAGGAAATCTACATTAGTGAAATGAAGTAAATAATAGACGCCAACAGGCTTTCTCTGGAGTCCCTCTTTATCCAGAGGTGGGAAATATTAACTCATAGGAAAAGGAGACTAAAATCTGACACTTCTAAAGGTCTTACAGAGACATTTTTACCACGTGCTATCATCTTTTCTTCTGAGGGTAGCTCTGAGAGATTACCTCGAAATCGTCATCTGGTAATAAGACAACCTTTGTTTACAGCAAAATTCAGTCCCTCACCTTCCTGCCATCCACCACAGAACTCAGAGAAACTTGGGCCCAGGCAGCAATTGTTCTTTGGGCTCATTCCTTTCCCTGAAAATAATTTACTTCTGCACCTCCATCTCCTCTCTCCTCAGCGAAGAGGGCATTTAAACATCAACCATCTGTTTGTTTTTTGACTTTTATATTTCGCATGACTTCTGTGCACATGTGGGCACATAACAAATTTGTTATGCTTTTCTGTCATTAACCTGTCATTTGTTATAGGCATGTAGAGTGTGACCTTTCATAATGGGAAAGAAAGGAATTACTTCCTTTCTGGCACTACAAATGTGAGTAATCCACAAGTGGTATTCATTGTGGAAATTCTTAAAATATATTTCTCACTGTTCAGAACCTCCGACAGCAGAATTTTGTGACTGAATTCCTAAGAATGACTTTTATCTGCAAGATAACCATTTTTCCCCAAAAGACAAAAGGATAACATAATGTTCAACTGTAAAACCAATTCAGAGATTTAAATTATATTTTTTGGTAAACTATTAGAGCAAATCTGATTACTTTAGATGACAAATGCAGTCTAAGTTTTCTGTTATTGTTTTTGATGAAACATACCTTACATAAATTAGGACAGCATATACAATTTCAACAACAATAGTATAAAAATACTGATTGGCCAAGCAGGTTAAAAACTAAAATATATTAGTAATTTTAAAGGTCCAGTAGATAATTCCTTGATCAAGTTCTCTTTCTTTTTCTCCTCAAAGTTAATATAGTCTTGAATAGCATAGGGTCAAAGAGGAGAAGCTGTTTCTTTCCCTCTGAAGGTTCACTGAATTTGAACTGACAAAAGGTATACTAATAGGCATACAAAATTGATTGAATGTGCATGTGGGCAAATCATAGGCATGTGATTACTCAATAGTCCAATGAGGTGCATTTGTTTATATGTACTCTTCTTCATATGGAGAGGGGAGAAGGGAATGTAGGCAATTATTTTGACTTTACCGATGTCACAGAGCCTAGTGAGAGAAGCAGAGGAACAAGTCATCTCATTATCTCTAACCCTTGTGAATTCAAAAGTTTCTGAGACAGATCTCAATCAACTGAGACAGTTTATTTTGGCAAGGTTAAGGACACAACTTAAGGACCTCAGGAGGTTCTGATGATATGTGCCGAAGGTGGTCAGGGTACAGCTTGCCTTTATACATTTTAGGGAGACATGAGACATGAATGCTCATCTTACACATATTGATTGATGTCTAGTCTCATGTCTCCTTAAAATGTGTAAGAGCAAGCTGTAAGTGGTTGCAGGGAGCTTCCAAGTCATAGGTAGATAAGACACAAAAGGTTGCATTTTCTTTTGAGTCATTGATCAGCCTTTCACTAAATACACAATTTAGTTTGGCTCAGTGAATCTGCATTTTTACATAAACGATAGAGCAGAAGAAGAAATCAGATATGCATTTTTCTCAGGTGAGGGGAGGGAAGACTTTGGCATCTGTGAAGATAAGCTATCAGTTTACATTGCTAGGGTGAAATTCAAAAAAACTGTTTTAGGGTAAAGATCTTTAGACCAACAAAGAATTTTCTTGTGGATAAATTATAAGGGAAGTATGTAGCTTTTTTATCTTTGTAGCTATCTTATTTAGGAATAAAATGGGAGGCAGACTTGCCTTACATAGTTCCCAGCTTGATCTTTCCCTTAGCTTAGTGATTTTGAGGTCCTGAGATTTATTTTCCTTTCACACCCTTTTGCATTTACCCTACTACATAATCACTTTTTCCATATGTTTCATTCTAGATTCAAATGTCAGCTTCTCTTACAGAAAGAAAAGATATCAATTGAATTTTCACCTAAATCTGCCATCTAAAATGACAAATTGATTAATGTGATTAAAATGGGTTTCTGCAATATTTTATAGAATGCTTTTAATGTAAGTACTTACATCCTTTACCATTTATTATCCAAGGCATTTGTTTAAAATTTAAAATTTTCTCTCAAGTTTCTCTTGATGTAAACTGTGCCAAAATTTGTCACTTCATGGAGCTAAAATTCTCTTACACTCTGCAACTCAGATCTGAGAAACAGCTTGCCATCTTAAACAAGAGAAGCAAAATTTTCTGTGTGATTCCTGACTAACTTGTTCTGGGAAATGCCTAATCAGTTTGTCAGTCACTTTAATCCTACTGTACCAGTGAAGCAGGACATTTCCCTGACCCTCTCATGGGACTCACGACAGGGGTGCCTGGCTTACTCAGTCTGCAGCTCTCAATTCTTTGTGGGAGGTGGTGCATGAACCAACAAGGTGGGAACTGGAGTGTGTGAAGGCCAGAATCAGCTGGCCACTCCTTTGCCTGTAAGAGTGAACTCCACTCATTCAGACTGACTACATTCCACCCACTATGGGAGAGAGCACAAGGGTGAACAGATGCAGAAGCTAGGGCAAGCACTTCTGGGCACCAGCAAGAACCAACTCTGTGCTGGTCCCACGGCAGCATCTAAGGGAGGTGCCCATGACCTCTGAAGCCCCAGAGAGAGTGTTACGATAATCTTTTAGCTCTGCCATTGTGGAGGGCTTAAGTGCTAACAGCTCAGTGGACCCTCTGCCTTTTCCCATGAGGTGGCTACCTTCCCCCAGCCAGGGCCAAGGGTCAGTGGAACAGCCTTTTGCATCTGCACTTGTGACACCCGAGCTCTTGTCTGGTGTCCAGGAGAAATGAGGTCGCATGAATGAATTGAAGGATGGTAAATGTAGGGGATTTTATTGCTGATGAAAGTGGCTCTCAGTGGGAAGGGGAGCTGGAAAGAGTATGGGGCTGGAAGGTAGTCTTACCCTGAAGTCCAGCTGTCTCTGGCCAGATTCTTCTCCAAAGTTACACCATCAGGCTGTCCCTCTAAAGTCAACCCACTTCCCTATGATGTCCAGCTGTAGTCTCCAGTGTCCCACTGCTTCTACTCTGTGCCAGCTGAGTCTGGTGATGGGGAGTGGGGTAGGCCATGGGTTGTTTTGGAAAAGGCAACATTTGAATGGGAAAACAGGGTGTAAGTTCTCATTTTGGGATGTGGTATCAAGCTTGAGGGTGGGGTTTTGTTGGGGAAGCTGCCCTTTTCTGCCTAGAATTTCTCTGCCTCCTGTCCCTATCATCAGGCTGAAATTTGTCCAATCAGATCACACTCTGCAGGCCATCAGCTGGTAAACTCTTCTGACTACTCCATTTTAATACTTCTGCATTACTGAGAGATTTGATAGGGCCTAAAATATATTGTATTGTCCATCTTTAATTATTTTTCTCGTAGAATCTATTTATCCATCCATTTGATCGTAGGGACACTGCTCATTGTAGGGAAACCAAAATGAACTATTTCAAAGCTCTTTTTATACTTTAAAACCTTATGTCAAAATAGTAATATCTTCATTATAATTACATATTCATACAAAATAAAGTATCATTATATGTTATTGCATATTGTTAATATTGTTATTGTCAAATTTATCCAACTATAATCACGTCTTCCAGAGCTAGCAATTGACTATAGGTTGGTTATCTATCAACTCTTACTTGTTTAACATTTTAAACTGATGCTTTATCTTAATATTGTTCTTAATTGAACATCATTTTATTTTAACCCTATAATATTTTTAACATAGTACAGAACTTTACTTTTTAACATGTTTTTCATAAAGTTTTTTTCTATAGACTGGTACAGTTTAGTCAGACTAATATGGATGTGTTGGTTGCTGCTGCAGGTGCCAAGGATATAGAGATACTCACGTGGTTTGAATGAGGGTTCACAGCTGAGAGGAAGAGGGAGCACAGAATCTTTCTATAGTGGTTCAGAAGCACTGCCCTGGTATCTGAAAAACAGTGCATTCATATGATCTATATGCTCATCTAAAACAACATTTAAGAGAAACTTTCCGTTTTGTTTTCATGTTCAAATTGTGCTTTTATCTGTGTGTGTTTGTTTTTGGCCTGAGAGCAGCTCACTAACAGGGATATTGTCTGGATTTTGGAAGGCCTACTTTTTATAAAAATCAATTTTAGAGATGCTCTTAAGTGCCAGGCTTTAATTTCACAAAATATATCTAAACTTTTAAAGGTTCATTTTGCAGTAATTGAAGATCTAGGAATATTTCTTTTTCAGTTCTTCATTATCATTTCTTCATTATTAAGCAGAAGCAAATGGGTATTAATTCATTACCATAACAACAAATAGAGGTTAATTGAACCACACTTTTTTTAAAGTTTTAAAGTTGTTTGTGTTCAAAACTTGAACACAAACACAGAAGAGCAAGTTCTTAGATGACCTTCTAAATGGTTTACTTGGAGATCTGAGATGTATATTTTTAAGGTTGAGTATTTTAGCCAAGAGGACACACACACAAAAATGTATTCTTTCCTTGATATGTATCCTCCAGAGCCCAGCAGGCATCAGGAAAAGGACTCCAGGGAACATTGCTGAAAGGACTGAATTGGCTAAAGAGGCAGACAACCTAATCTAGCTAGGGAGTTTTGGGCTACATCCCAGACAGTTTATTAAAAAAGCAAAGGGGATAAAAGTTCCCCAAAGATAACATGCTAGCTATGCCTTAAAACTGTGATTTTAATTCTGTGGTGCTGAAACTGTGTCAAATAGCCTATAGCAAGATATGTCCTATGTGCTGCAAAATGATGCAAAATAAATACTCACTGTGTTTTGAGAACAAACTCATCAGTAGAGGAAACACTGTACTTTACACACCCTAAGGATATTTGAGCGTTCACATAGTCACATACATGTTGATGTGAGGTGTCATTCATAGGTGACGGTAGCTGTACATTTTTTCATTATCATAGCTATTGGATTTCTATTAAATTGAGTAAGGATTTATGAGATCTGTTGGTTTAGGAAAAAACACCTAGGTAAAACTCATTATAAAAATGGCTGTAATTTTAATTTTCAATGACATTTTCACTTTCAAAAATATTTTTACTTTATCATTTGAAAAACAAAACCCTGTTAAATAAGTAATATTATTTTTATCCCAATTTGACAGGTAGGGGAATTAAGGATATCAAAATTGGAATTTCTCAGGACTCTGACGTGAACATTTGTATGCATGGCATTTATTAAGAAGTATAAGCTGGGCACAGTGGCTCGAGCCTGTATTCCTGGCACTTTGGGAGGCTGAGGCAGGTGGATCACTTGAAGTCAGGAGTTTGAGACCAGCCTGGCCAATGTGGTGAAATCCCATCTCCAGTAAACATACAAAAATTAGCTAGGCATGGTGGCATGCACCTGTAATCCCAGCTACTTGAGAGGCTGAGGCAGGAGAATCCCTTGAACCCAGGAGAGGGAGGTTGCAGTGTGCCGAGATCAAGATCGCGCCACTGCACTCCAGTCTGGGGGACAGTGAGACTCCATCTCAAAACAAAAACCAAAAAAAAAAAAAAAAAAAAGAGAGAGAAGGAAGTATACTTGGGATCCACATCTGTAGAAGGGAGGAGAGAGAAGCAAGATCAGCAGAGAAGTTGATATGCAAGCTGATGCAATGAAGCTCTCAGTAGACATCACGTAGGGGAAGCGGGTTCTAGATCTAGCATAACCCTTCAGAGGTCAGATCCCGGTGGGAAGGCAGTTTTTTTTCAGCTGCATTGATCCCCAAAGAGACTGACAGCTAAGGATGGTTGCATGGTAGCATTCCTAGCAACCAGGAAATAAGTCCTTCTGAAAAGCTGATAAGATTTCAGGGAAGTTCCTAAATTGAACACTCAAGTTCTTTGGACAACAGTTTCCTGAAATTATAGCAAAGTCATGTAAATATAGATAGTTGTGTTTGAGGGAAGATGATTTCTTTCTCATGGTGAAGAGAGTATCAGCCAGTTAAAATGCCAGCCCTTGGATCTTAGCTGCTCCACAACTAGCTGTGGGCGTTGGATATGTCTGTTAATTTCTCCATAAGTCAGTTTTCTTGTTTGTGCTTATCTTACATCAGAAGTTAGTCATGAGGATTAAACAGACAACACTAGAAACAATTGGAAGTGTTCCTAATATATAGTAAGTAGGTTATTACTATTTTCCTCACTCCCCTTACCACTCATTTGTATCATATGCACAATCCCACACATATCTGGTTCTTTTTGGCAAGGGCTAAGGACTAAGGAAAAATAAATGATGAAGTTGATTTAGGGGTATATAGTATTGAAGCATTTACATCATTGACTATTTATGTGACTTATATATGTGCGTGTGTGTACATATCAAGAAAGTTATTCTTCATGGCTCCGCTAACTCTATAGAAGTAAAATGGCACATAACAGATTGCCAAAAAGAAGAAAACACTGGAAAGTATCTAAGTTTTTGCTTAGCACACCTGTCAAAAATTATCCCAGTATGCTGATATTTTCATGAATACTAACTCATGATTGCTGACATGTTTCCTGTTTTCCTATGAAAGATGTGGCAATTAACTGTCACTATGATTATCAAAATAATCAAGGGTCAAGTTATAGTAGAACCAGAAAACAAGGTTCATAATATCCAGCTTTTTTATTCCTTTATTCTTCCAAGAAATATTTATTGAGTACCTATTAGGAGTCAAGCAAGGTTTATATGCTGGGGAGAAAATGGCCAGTGAAACAGACTATGTCCTTGTCTTGATGGAGTTTAGGTCTCATGGAAGAGGAAAATAGGAATCACATAATCACACAAATAAATACATTTGTACTATGCAGGAAATAATAATCTTGGAGAATTTCCTGGAAGAAATTCCAGATTAGGTTAGATTAGATTAGATTAAGATCTAAAGGATGAGGAGTTGTCTTCTAAATCAAAAAGGTTGAGGGTCCAGGAATGATTGTTCCGTGTGTAGAACATAGAACCTGCTGTATTGGGAAGAAACCTAATTCAGTAAATGGCCTGAAAAAAGGCCAGTGTGATCAGAATGCTGAGAGGTAGAGAAAGTGTTGAATGAAATCGAGCTGTATAAATCACAGAGGTCAGACTACATAGAATCTGGAAGTCCACCTGGAATCTTGCAAGTCATATGAAGGATACTGACCATTTTCTAAAAGTTACTAGGGGATTTTAAAAAGGTTTGAGAAAAGAGGATGGAGAACAAGAACCCACATGATATTCAAGGAAGGTAAGTGTAAACTTGGTGAGGGTACCCTTTTGGGAAGCAATTAAAATATATATCAAACTTCTTAAAGAGTAATTCTTCCTTCTCCTTTGACTTTCCCCTGTTTTATGTCTGCAGTTGACTTACTGCTGCATTCACATTTGTACAATTGTGACTGTGTTTATGATATGAGCTGGGAGTTAAAGAACTGAGGATCAATGTGAAAATACCACATCAGGGTCCATTTACAGAAATGTAATAGTACTAGAATTTAATTCACTGTGAAAACTGTAAATAAAAATATAGAGCAATAAGCAACAAGTAATTAGAGAAAGTTACAATACTTTTTTTTACTGGATATTTGACATACTTTGACTAATTTGTACTCTTAGTTTATTTTCAGCTGCTTATAAACAAAACACTGTTAACAACAATTGAAGCCGAACTCCAACTAACTTCATTTTTTTTTTTTTTTGAATTTGAAAAAGCTCTACTAAAGAAAAGGGCCATTAGTGAAGAATAAGTGGAGACAGCAATTTTCAATTGTTCATAGGGTTGTCATGTCAAAGAGGCAATGGATTCATGTGGTCAATTTCTAAAATATAAATGTAGAGTGCACAAGTTAAATGCATAGACGAGCAAACTGAATTTGAAATGGGGAATGATTTTAAATACTTAGTCCTATTTAACAATGAAGATTCTAGTCTCTAAAAAATAGTCTAGCAGAAGCAACAGTTTCATCTCAAATTTTCAAAGGAATTCCAAGTCAAGATTTTTAATTTTTCCTGAAGCAAACCCCCACTTATGTTGCTGCCTGTTCCAAAACAATTCTTTTCTTCTCACATATTTTTCTAAAAACTTCTGCCTCTGAATTCTGTCTCTTCTTTCAGGTGGCAGCCTGTGATGATATAAAATTCTTTTACTGTTTTGCAACAAAGGTCTCAGAGTGACTATCTCAACCAACTTTCTTTTAGAAGAATTAAGGTGAATTACTGTGATTGTCAGAACACAAAATTTTTTTAAAAAATTTATCAAATGATGATAAATTATGATACAAAATTGAAAATAAACTAGCTAATTTATTTTTGACTACTGCTGGTTAAGATTGCAGGAAGTCAGAACATTATTAGCATTTACTTTTTATTTTTATTTTTATTTTTTGTTTTTTGAGATGGAGTCTCACTGTTGTCCAAGCTAGAATGCAGTGGCGCGATCTCAGCTCATGCAACCTCCACCTCCATGGGTTCAAGCCATTCTCCTGCCTCAGCCTTCTGAGTAGCTGGGACTACAGGTGCATGCCACCATGCCTGACTAATTTTTTTGTAATTTTTGGTAAAGACGGGGTTTCACCATGTCATCCAGGATGGTCTCGATCTCCTGACCTCATGATCCTCCCACCTCTGCCTCCCAAAGTGCTGGTATTATAGGTGTGAGCCACCGCGACTGGCCAGCATTCACTTTTACGCAGTCCAGTTGCCTGCATTTTATTTACCTTGTTTGTCCATTCCCTCCCACTTAAAACATGAGGCTAGGAGTAGATGCAGCAGACATAGTACCAGAGATAATCGACCATAAATCCAGGAGGTCTAAGTTAACTTGGCAGTAGCTGAATTCGTCATAGACTTCAACAAGGTCAAACTACGAAGTTTGTTAACTCTCAGTTCAAAACCTGGCTCTGGACACTGTCTTGGGTAAGCATGAATGAGTTACATGACCTTTATGTCTCAGTTTTTTGATCAGTAAAGTGAGCAGTTAACAGTACTCAATGCATGGAGATTTTGTGAATATTAAATAAGTTATATTTAAGCGTACCACCTGGTATATATGAACACAACACATTTTCTGTGTTAATATTATTTTAAAATATATTTTAAAATATTTTGAATAGATAAGTTAAGTAGAAGAAAGCAACTAACCATGTAAATATTGAAGGAAGAATATTCCAGGCAGAAGGAATAACAAGTACGATATCTGAGACGGGAAAAAAAAAAAAAAAAAAACTTGTCATGTTTGAGTAATGACACAAAGGTCAGTTTGTATCTTAAATGAGAGGGAGAGGGACAGGAGGTAATACTGAGAGGTGACAGCATGCTGGCAGTCCTCAACAGCCCTCGCTTGCTCTCCGCGCCTCCTCTGTCTGGGCTCCCACTTTGGCGGCACTTGAGGAGCCCTTCAGCCCACCGCTGCACTGTGGGAGCCCCTTTTCCGGCTGGCCAAGGCGGGAGCCGGCTCCCTCAGCTTGCAAAAAGGTGTGGAGGGAGAGGAGCCAGCAGGAACCGGGGCTGCGTGCGGCTCTTGCGGGCCAGCTGGAGTTCCGGGTGGGCGTGGGCTTGGCCGGCCCCCCACTCAGAGCAGCCGGCCGGCCCTGCCGGCCCCGGGCAATGAGGGGCTTAGCACCCAGGCCAGCGGCTGCGGAGGGTGTACTGGGTCCCCCAGCAGGGCCAACCCACCGGCACTGCGCTCGATTTCTTACCAGAACTTAGCTGCCTTCCCATCAACCACCCAAGGGCTGAGGAGTTCGAGCGCACAGCGCGGGAATGGCAGGCAGCTCCACCTGCAGCCCCGGTGCAGGATCCACTGGGTGAAGCCAGCTGGGCTCCTAAGTCTGGTGGAGATGTGGAGAACCTTCATGTCTAGCTCAGGGATTGTAAATACACCAATCAGCACCTTGTGTCTAGCTCAGGGTCTGTGAATGCACCAATCGACACTCTCTATCTAGCTACTCTGGTGGGGCCTTGGAAAACTTTTATGTCTACCTCAGGGAGTGTAAACGCACCAATCAGCACCCTGTCAAAACAGACCACTCTGCTCTACCAATCAGCAGGACGTGGGTGGGGCCAGATAAGAGAATGAGAGCAGGCTGCCTGAGCCAGCAGTGGCAACCCACTCGGGTTCCCTTCCACACTGTGGGAGGTTTGTTCTTTCGCTCTTTGCAATAGGTCTTGCTACTGCTCACTCTTTGGGTCCACACTGCTTTTATGAGCTGTAACACTCACCGCGAAGGTCTGCAGCTTCACTCCTGAAGCCAGCGAGACCACTAGCCCATCAGGAGGAAGGAACAATTCCAGACGTGCCGCCTTAAGAGCTGTAACACTCACTGCGAAGGTCCGCAGCTTCACTCCCGAGCCAGCGAGACCACGAACCCACTAGAAGGAAGAAACTCCGAACACATCCGAACATCAGAAGGAACAAACTCCGGACACGCCGCCTTTAGAACTGTAACACTCACCGCGAGGGTCCGCGGCTTCATTCTTGAAGTCAGTGAGACCAAGAACCCACCAATTCCGGACACAGTACCAGAGAGATGGTGAGTTCAGGGTTCAGGTCTTATACAGTCTTGTTGACCATTATGCAAAGTATAAATATCATTCTAAACGTAACTGGAAACTATTAGAAAGTTTTAAACAGAAAAATCTGATGGTTCTTCTCCCTTCATGTTCTAGCCGCTTTTTGGAGAGTGAAAAGACATTGGGATGAGTTAGGTGGCTTTTTCAAAAAATCTAGGAAATAATAATAGCTTGAATCAGGGTGATAATGGAAGAAGTATGAGATTTCTCTGTAAATCAGATAGTTTTACTGTCAAGGCAGAGTTGGGGACTTGCTGAAGACATGTAGGTGGTAAGGAAAAAAGATCTTATAAATAACTTTTTGATGAGCAGGTAGCAAACACACACACACATACTCTTGCACACACATACAAAATTTCTGGGCTGAATATTGCCTTTCTTAGTTCTTCCTTGGTGTAAAAATAAAAATCTGATTACTCTGTGAAAGTTTTCCAAAGAGAATTCCATAGGAGAAGGAAGACCTCCAAAGAGAGTCCTCTGAGACTTAAAACAAAATATGGAAATAAAAATTACAATCAAATCAGCTAGAGAAGTGTGTTTACGATTTTTTATACTTTTCTTGCAGCATTTTAATAGCATTTAATATGTTGCTTTGCAATATGAGTTTTATAAAATGAATATTATAAGTAATATCAACGATGCATAATTAATCTCAGAAAATGTTAAATACATAGGGCGCATTAATGTTCAGGAAGCCCTCTTTGGGAAAAGCTGCAACAAAATTATAATGTGTCACGCTCTAATGTTTCATATTTATAAATCTGAAATAAAATATACATAAACTACAGTTTCAATATATAATGTGACAATTAGGGATAAGCATAGTGGTAATATCATAACACCTTTTGGAAAATATGAATATTTCTTTATGTATACAGGTGAGCACTCTTAATACTGATTTCATTCCTGAGAGCAATATTAATAAGTAAAGGCATAATTGCTCTTTGTAAACCCTAATGCAATTTAAGTGATCCATTTAATGTAATAAGGTTTTGTAGAATTATCTGTTTGGACAACATCTGTTAAATAAGCTTTATTTAATGTTAGATTCCCTGAGGATAGTCAAAATAAGGAAGATAGAATATTCCTCTTTGCTTAACAATTTCAATGATGTTAGCATCCCAACTAGTGAGTTAATATCTATTAAGTGGGTTTCAGCATCAGTCCCTTCTTGAAGGATCCCACAAACTGCTGCTAGAGTAATTTTACAAACATAAAGTTAAAAATAAAATTACAAAATAACCCACGAAACCTGTCTCTTTTTGTTGTTTAATAGAAGTTTTATTTATCTTGCTATATAATAAAGGACATTAATAATTTTATGTGAACTCTGGCTTTTAGATATAACTAGTGACACAGCAGGGGCAGAAATGGCTCAGAATCATTAGTTAACTATTGTGACCCCCAGTTGAAAAACTGGGGCATAGGGGGCATGATTTATTTAAATTTAGGGGAAAAACCTACAACTAGAAGGTAATAGAAGACATTATTCTGAGAAACCAAAAGAAAATAGCATATATTCAGATAGCCAGTTTGCTGTTGCCCATTTATGGAGTTGTAAAGAAGAGGGCAGCTGTCAACAGTTTATAGTTTTTGTTTGCTTAGTTGTGAAGTTTTGTCCATTCTGTCTTAACATAACCTGTAGATACTGTTTTTTAGGGATATTTTCCCTTAAAAATAATTTAAAAGGTACACCTTCACACGTTTGTGTTCTCAGGCTAAATCAATACACTTGTTGTTAACAATCCTGAAGAAAAAAAAAATGCCACAATGCTGGCAAAGCCATGTCATTTGGATACGTCTATATTAAAAATGGTCTGTTTTTTGCCATAGAATAAAATAATTAGTAGAAAAGTAAAGGACAAGATATTTTCTTAAATTATATATTTTATTCTGAATTAATTGTAGATTCTTATCCAGTTGTAAAAAAAATAATACAGAGAGATCATGCACACTTTTTACTCAGCTTTCTTGAAAGGTAACATCTTGGTGACTATAGCATAATATCTCATCCAGTATATTGACATTGATACAAACAACATACAGAACAGTTTTGTCACCAAAAGGATCCCTTTGATAGCCACTTCTACCTCCTTCCCCTCTCCTCAGTGTCCTAACCACTAGCAACCACTAGTCTGGTCTCTATTTTTAAATATTGTTATATCAGTAATGTTACATAAATGAATTATACAGTATACAACCTTTTGAGATTGGCTTTTTCACTCATCACAATAGCCTAGAAATTCATCCAAACTGTTTTATGTATGAATAGTTCATTTTTTTATTGCTGAGTAATATTCCACAGTATGGATATGTCACAGTTTGTTAACCGTTCACTTGTCAAAGAAAAACCATGCTGTTTCTAGTTTAGAGCACTTATAAATCAAGCTCCTTAGACATTCATGGACAAATTTTTCTGTGAAAATAAGTTTTCATGTTTTTAGGAACCAATCTCAAGTGTACATGTAAGTTGCATGGTAGCTGCCTGTTTAGTTTTATAAGAAAGTGTCAAATTGTTTTCCAAAGTAGCTGTATCGTTCTTTATTTCCATCAGCAATGTATGAGTGATCCATTTTGTCTGCACCATTGACAGAATTTGGAATTATCACTATTTTTTTTTTTTTTTGAGACGGAGTCTCACTCTGTCACCCAGGCTGGAGTGTAGTGGCACAATCTCGGCTCACTGTAACCTCTGCCTTCCGGGTTCAAGCAATCCTCCTGCCTCAGCCTCCCGAGTAGCTGGGATTACAGGTGTGCACCACTATGCCTGGCTAATTTTTGTATTTTTAGTAGAGGCGAGGTTTCATCATGTTGGCCAGGCTGGTCTTGAACTCCTGACCTCGTGATCCGCCTGCCTCGGCCTCCCAAAGTGCTAAGATTACAGGCATGAGCCACCATGCCTTGCCACTATTTTTTATTTAAATCATTCTAATAAGTGTATAGTTATATTTCATGGTGGTTTTAATTTGTATTTGACTAATGATGTTGAAGATTGTTTCATGTGTTTGTTTGCTATCTGTATTTGTCAGGGTTTTCCAGAGGGAAGAAAAACAGTCGAATGCATGTAGATACATAAGAAGATATTTATTATGGGAAGTGACACATATGAGAATTGAGAAGCCCCAGGATATGCCATTGGCAAGCTGGAGAAGCAGGGAAGCCAGTGGCACAATTCCATCTGAGTCTGAAGGCGTGAGAAATTTGGAGGAAGGGGATGCTGCTCTAAAACCTGGAGTCAGAAGGCCTGAGAAGCAAGTACATCGGAGTCTGAATGCAGAAGATGGATGTCTGAGCTCAAGAAGAAAGATAATTCATCCTTCCTGTGCTTTTTTGTTCTATTCTGAACCTCAGTGGACTGAATGATGGCTGTTCACATTGGTAAGGGCAGATCTTCTTTACTCAGTCTATAGATTCAAATAGTATTTTTTCTGGAAACATCCTCACAGAGATACCTAGCTGTGATACAGGATGGGGGCAGGGAAGTGCTGGGTAGAGAAAGTTAGGTTCCTTGGCAAGGGATCCACCCTCAGGCCTGTGCCTGTGGACCTAGGTGAGGACAGGCACTCCTGTTTTCATGCCCAACTGTTGCAATATCTAAGACCACCCTTACCTGCCACGCCCACATCCTGTGCCTATAAAAGCCTCGAGACCCTAGCTGGCACAGACACAAGCGTCTGGATGTCGAGAAGAACACACCAGCAGAAGAATACACCAGCAGACATTCGCAGACACTAGCAGACCATCTATGGCGGGACAACGCGGAGTTCGGCGAAGGGCAGTGGGAGGCGAGCCTGGCCACTGGGCGGCCCAACTCCAGGAGAAGACCACCTTCCCACTCCACCCTTCTGGCCTCCCCATCCACCTCTCTTGAGAACTACCACCACTCAATTAAAAACTTTGCACCCATCATCCAAGCCCATATGTGATAAGATTTTTTCCATTAGGCTAAGGCAAGAACCTCGGGATACACAAAGCCCTCCGTCCTTGTGATAAGGCAGAGGGTCTAATTGAGCTGATTAACACAAGCTGCCTGCGGACGGCTAAACTGAAAGGTACACTGTAACACATGTCCTCTGGCGCTTCAGGAGCTGTAAACACTCAACCCTAGAAGCTGCCGTGGGGTCAGAGCCCATGCTCCTCACCAACTGCCCGTCTGCATGCGTCTGCATGCTCCCCTAGGGGTTTGAGCTGCTGCAGCGGAGCACCAAAGAAGCAAGCCACGCCCTATCACATGCCCTACCAGGGGGATAAAGAAACTTTTCCTGTTTCAACTGGGACCTCGCCCAGGATCCCGGAAGGTGAGTGCGAATGTGAAACTGTTGCGTTTGCCTCTTTTCCAAAACCCTGCCACCTGTCTCTCTTTCCTCCAGGTAAGAGGCTCAGTTTCCCTTGATGGAATTTTAAAAACTACGCCCGAACTGGTCAAAATCCCCAGACTTCGTCTCTTTTCTCTCACAGTTTGAAATGGTTCTTATCTCTTCCTTTATAATGTTGAATTTTGCTACAGTTTTGAAAACCGCTGTAGCTACTTCAATTGTAGCCAATGAGGAACTAAATGGGATATATTTATTACCTCATAATATAAAAAGACTGATAGAAAAGTGATAAAAGGATAATAAAGCACTTAAGGACAAAAATCTTCCACATGTCAGGATATGGAAATTCTCGAGAAATTGTAAATAAACAGAAAATAGATTTAAAAAGGAAAATATGCTACTAAAAATGCAAAAAAGAAATTAGCCGGGTATGGTGGCAGGCGGCTATAATCCCAGCTGAGGCAGGAGAATCGCTTGAACCTGGGAGGCGGAGATTGCAGTGAGCCGAGATCTCACCACCGAACTCCAGCCTGGGCAACAGAGCGAGACTCCACCCCCACACACACACACAAAAACCCAACTCAGGTCCCCTATATTACCCTAAAACCTACTGAATCAGAATCTGCATCTAAATGAAATCTTCAGGTGATTCACACACATTAATGATTAAGAAGCATTGATACATTATTTAGATAAGGAAAAATAATGTGGATGTTTATCAAATTAAAAAAATTATTTACCAATGACAAAACATTTATTATAGTGACATATTCAACAGCTCTGATATCCATGAATTAACATAATTTTAAAATAATAAAAATGAACATTTGTGGAATGAATGAATGAATGAACAGATAAGAAGAAGGCTGGTTACAGAGAAAATAGAATAGGGAAGCAATGACTTCCCTGTTTACCCAGCAGGTTTATTCACCCCTGACCCAGCTCTCCATAGTTAGTCTCCAGTCAGACTCTCTGCTCCGTTTCTCTTGTAACATAAATTGCAAAGTCCTTCTACTTTCTCTAATCAAAACCTATCTGTGCACCTGAGTCCTGATGCTTTGGCAGGAGAAAACCCCATTTTATCTGTCTTTATTAGGATTTAGACGACGAGGGTATGCTAGGGACTGCTTTCTAGTTCCCTTGATCATTCCTAATTGAAAGTGAAACTTTGCATATATTGAGAGTGACTTCAGTTGGAAATGGGAGAACTATTCTGGACAGCAGGAATCTGGAGGCCAAGCTGCCTTGGGTAATTTCTTCACCATGATTGTGCAGAACTAGACCATGTTACAGCTTTCTGTCACCTTGCAAGTTGTTATCTGTTAAACGGGGAAGAGAGGGACACATCCCTTGATAACCCATACTCATTTTGTCACAGATTATTTTGAATTGATCAGCTTATATGGAGAAGTTATATAAATTTTGACACAAGGGAAAATGGAGCAATACCCTCTGGAACAGATGTCACAGTGAATGTCAGAAGATGTCAAGAGCCCTTGAGGGTTGTAGAATTTGTAATGGAAATTAGGTGCTTCTGTGTTAAATGATGTACCCCTCTGAGACAAGTATAGTTTTCTAAACTATAGAATTCTTTGACTCTTCTGTGGTACACCAGTGCTAAAAGTTCACAGCAATGGTAAAGGGATCTGAGGTGCTGGTAGTAGAATACTGTGGTAAATTGAATTGCTCAAGTATTCAGCCCCAAAGATCCTTTCGCCATTAGATAGATCAATATGATGAGTTCTACATCACCAGAAAGTGAGGATACTGAAGCCATGTTGAGGTAGCACAATTTATCTCAATAACTTTTAATCCTTTAGTAGGTCTGCTCTAAATAAACCTATTTTATTTTATTTTTTTATTTTTTTGAGACTGAGTCTCGCTCTGTTGCCCAGGCTGGAGTGCAGTGGCTCGATCTCCACTCACTGCAAGTTCCGCCTCCCGGATTCATGCCATTCTTCTGCCTCAGCCTCCCGAGTAGCTGGGACTACAGGCACCCGCCACCATGCCTGGCTAAGTTTTTGTATTTTATCAGAGATGGGGTTTCACCATGTTAGCCAGGATGGTCTCGATCTCCTGACCTCGTGATCTGCCCGCCTCGGCCTCCCAAAGTGCTGGGATTACAGGCGTGAACCACCATGCCAGGCCACCAATTTTATTTTTTAAGGGCAATTGACATACTAAATTTTATTGTTTACATAATAGTAGACTCTGGACAAAGTGAAGAAAATTAGGACAGTGACAACCCATTTAAACTCATTCACAAACGTTGATTTCTAGTGGTTTGACACATCAAAATGCAAATTATCTGAAGATGAAAAGGCAGAAAATATATTTGGATTTATGCCTACCAATGCAATGTTCTTTTAAAAAATGTTGATGTGACAATTTACTTAATTCTCACAGTAATTCACAAAACACAAAATCACACTTTTTTGGTGCGATTTTCCAGAATCGGATTTGGGGGTTGTGATAATTGAGAAGTATTTTTAAAAAAAAAATGTTTAGTGCTCAGAATCAAGTCTTTTCTTATTTTAATGCATCAAGGTAAAAAAATTCATTTAAAAAAGCCAATCATTGCTCTAAGCAGATAAAACAGAATTTTACCACACTTTTATAATAAAAACCAGCTAATGTTTTATGCATATGAAATGTAAAAAATGTATAAGCATGCACAATATCTCTTAGAAAAATAGGGCCTTAGAGAAAATGATATTGAAAGTATTTACCTGATAAATATTATATATGAAACCTATGTTAAAATATTAAACCACTTTCAATGACGTTCTATGGTGAAATTACATCTGGAAACTGAACTTGAAAGGTGAATAGATCGATTTAATTGCTTTTCTCTTAACTCAAAGGTAAGGCAGTTCTCTTTGAAAGGGCTCTCTTCTAGCCACTCTCCTCTTATTAATGCTTTTTGTAGGCATATTACACAGATGCAGCCTGACGTGTCTGCACATTATTATCTGGCTCTCTAATCACTGCTAACACTTGGAAAAGTTTATAGTTGGCACAATAGATAGGTTTTTTACATGTATTGCTTCTCTATTCTATATCAATTAAGATATTAAGAGACAGATAAGCCACTCTCCTTGGTGTCAATCTCAATAACCACATAAGAAATAACTCTGCATTGGAAGAGCTTGTAAAATTTCCACTAAATAGTGTATTCATTAACTGTATTGAGTTAATTTAAGTAGACCAGATAAACTCCTGAAAGTTCACCTTCAGGATAAGAAAGTGTAGTTTTCTGAACTATATAAATCTTTGACTTTTCTAAGATACGCCAGTGCTAAAAGTTCATGGTAATGGTAAAGGGATCTGGGATACTGGTAGTAGAATATCGTGATAAATTGAAGAGCAGAAGCACATTGGCCTCAAAGGCCCTTTGGCTTTTAACATAAATGGAAATAAATAAATAACTTCATATACATGTTCTAAAGTTGATCAATGCAGGATAAAAAAAGTTTATTTGACAAGATTCACAGCATTTGGAGAGACTGCCACAGGTCAAAGTGGAAACACAAGTGGAATAGAGTAGACGCAATGCAGCTGAGTCAGCCAAACATTTATGCCAATAACTATTTCAACACCATTTTAAGCAACCAACTTCAATGACTTGGTGCCTCTAGTTCATCATTCTACATGCACTGAATATTTAAAGTTTAAAATGTAAAAAAAATGAAATACTCTAAGAAGAGGAAAATAGGTTGTAGAAAGTGTTTTTATAAATATATATTTTATATGCCTGCATAAATGTGGATATTATTCTGTATGAAAGATGCCCATTAGTGTAGTTCAAGAGGTCTTTATATTAAAGAACAAACTGATTCTACTATAAACACTAAAGGTCATCTCATCTGTACAAGAAACAAATATGCCTATATTTATGTAGCAGTGTCACTTTTATCAACAAAAACACAGCTATTAACACTAGGTTAAAAAATAGGTTTTACTGGTGAGAGATGTTATTAGAATATATTTTGCAAAACGAAAAATACACAACTGGGTTTTATATTCACAAGAAAAAAGTTGTTCAGCATGCAAATGTGAATAGAGTTTAAATTCTACTGTAAGGAAAAATACCAAAACTATAAATTTTCTGGGATGCAATTTAATTACTGTGTCAATTTAGAAAAACAGACTCAGGGCAGGCGCGGTGGCTCATGCCTTTAATCCTAGCACTTTGGGAGGCTGAGGCGGGTGGATCACGAGGTCAGGAGATTCAGGAGATTGAGACCATCCTGGCTAACATGGTGAAACCCCGTCTCCACTAAAAATACAAAAAAAAAAAAAAAAAAAAAAAAAAAGCCAGGTGTGGTGGCATGCGCCAGTAGTCCCAGCTACTCAGGAAGCTGAGGCAAGAGAATCCCTAGAACCCGGGAGGGGAGGCGGAGCTTGCAGTGAGCGCACGCCGCTGCACTCCAGCCTGGGCGACCCAGCGAGACTCCTTCTCAAAAAAAAAAAAAAAAAAAAAAAAAAAAAATAAGAAAAACAGACTCGCTCACAGAATGAACAGTTACAACGGATTCTCATAATACATCAACTCAAGTATTTACCATTTTTCTTGTTTTGTTTCCAGTTGGAGGTTTCTTCAACTGAAAGAGCTGCCCTCCTGTTCCAAAACCTACAGAGACAGGATTAGACATCCTGTATGTCCAACCAATGGGTACTGTGATGCCAGAATTGCTGAAGTTAAGTGCAGATGTTATTTGAGCTGCCAAAGCTTGCACTAAGATTTCTGAAGATTTATTTATTTTTCCAAATCCAAATGTGGCCTTGCTGGTACTTTTTCTGCCAATAGCTGAGTTGAATGTGTACCAAACTAAGCCCTAGAAACAGCTGAAACCCTGCTACCAGCTGAGGCTGCTAAGTGTTGAGGTGAAGGCTGCTTCATTTGCATGTTTCTGAAAAGGGTGGGTCTGGTAATAACTGCATGCATTCTGCCACCTCTTGGCTTCTGTTTTCTGGCTTCAAACACATTTATAGCATTTCCCAACAACATTTTTCTGTGCTGAAGACATTGTTCTTTGAATACCTTTACCTGTTTAATAATGGACCATGGTCGCTCAGCCAAAGCTACAAGTGTTCATGTATTTTCTGTGCAGCTCTTGATAAATCTTGCAGGGTTATACGAGAACTAATTGCTTGAGTGGCAAGAAGGTTCTTTTGCTAGTTATTCAATCTGGTGCCTGTACTTTTGAAGCTACCCCTGAAACTTCTGAGCCATGATTGTGAAGTAGTGTGCGGAAGTTATATCTTCGTTTTGAAGTCCTGGTAAGTTTCCAGGTTCTGAGAGCTATGTCTGCTTCATTTAACTCCTGAGCAATTTCTATTTTCAAATTGTTGAGATTGAGGAATTTTTCTCTCATCCACTGGCAGTCAATGGCAGAAGCTGCTCTGCTACCTTAATATCTTTTTAAACTTTTATCATTGCTTTAATATTTTCCTTTTTAAATCTATTTTCTGTTTATTTACAGTTTCTCCAGAATTTCTGTATCCTGACATGTGGAAGATTTTTGTCCTTAAGTGGTTTATTATCCTTTTATCACTTTTCTATCAGTCTTTTTATTATGAGGTAATAAATATACCCCACCTAGTTCCTCACTGGCTACCACTGAAGTGGCTACAGCTGAATTAGCTACAGCAGTTTTCAAAGTCATACGTATAACCTCCTGCCCATATCTTGATGTTGTGTCTGTACTTTGGAAGAGCAAACTGACCAAGCCAGCAATGGCTTTTCTTAGAGAGACATTTGCTGATATGTTTGTAGTTGTTATTGTTCTACCCAAATTATTTGGAGTAAACCCCTTGGGAGCTGCTAGAGTTGATGTTGAAACGGGAAAGGTTCCCTTGTCCCCCCACTGTACGATGGTGGTGTGACTGGCTTCTTCAGTGCCTCCCTGCTCATATCTCTAGGGGAGCAAACAGACGGGCAGGCTGTGGGGCTCTGACCCCACGGCAGTGTCTAGGGGTGAATGTTTACAGCTGAAGCCCCAGTGGGCCTGTGTTACAGGGTGCTCTTTTAGGTCTATAGGCGGCTTGTGTTAACCAGATCAGTTAGACCCTCTACCTTGTTGCAAGGACAGAAAGGCTTTCTGTATCACAGGGTTTCTTGCCGTGGTGTACTGGGAGAATCTGATCACATGTGGGCTTGGAGAATGAGTGCAAGGTTTTATTGAGTGGAAGTAGCTCTCTGAAGATGGGGAAGCCAGGTGGGAGATGGTTTTCACCTGGAGTCGGGCCACCCCGTGCTTGGCAGCCCCGGCTCTCCTCCGACTGCCCTGGAAAACTCCGCTTCATCCCACCGGTGGATGGCCTGCCAGCGTGCCCGTGCCTGTTGGTGTGCTCTTCTGCCAGTGTGCTCCTCTGTATGATCAGCTGCTTGTGTGTCGGCCAGCGAGGGTCTCGGGTTTTTATAGGCCCAGGATTGGGGCGTGGTGGGCTAGAGTGGTCTTAGGAAATGCAACAAAAATGCCTGTCCTCGCCTTCAGTGGGGGTGGAGCCCTAGCCAGGCACCACACCCTCCCTTACCAAACACTTGCCTTCCCCCTTCTTTATCACACTTTTCCCATCCCAGCACTCCCGTATCAATGTCAGAGTAGATGAAACAAGATCACCAGCTAAGTAGAAGTAAGAGTCAAAGTAAATGGTGCAGCATTTGCTATAGGCCTATTGAATCCTAAACTGGCACCTGTTAACAGCTGTAGACACTGTGGCTGGCATTCCCAGAGTTAATCCAGCAGTTACAGTTATCGCCGTTCTTGTATTTGTTCCTTCTAAAGTGAAACCAGTAGCAGGCTTATATACAACAAGTCCAGTTCGAAAACCTCTGAAGGAGCAAATGCAGATGCTGACATTGCAGCTGTAGAGTTCCATCATAAGCCCCTTCGATGAGACTCAAATAGAGCTTAAAACAGAGCTTGGCACTTAGGAGTCTGTTCAAAAGATATTTACTCTTTGAATGATTATACTTTGGAGAAGAGGTGTTGACAATCACCTCTGTCCTAGTTGTGCCCATCACATGAATGGCTGTGGTAGGGGGAGCCTATGTCTGGGTCCTGACTGAGCTGACTGTGGACTTGGCTGGATTCTGGGCCTGATGCTACTAGCCAGCTGCAAGAGGATTGAGATGTTTGAACAGCTCGAATCTCAAACATCACCTATTTCTAGACCCAGCCTATCAGGATCTTCTTACCCCAGAACAATCTGGAGTACATCTTAATTTTATTTTGTATCATACTTTACAAGTAAAAATGTAATTTAACACAGGTATTGTCTAAACTTCAGTATTTTTATATCTCCAATGGTGAGTTACCATTAGACATAAATAATGTCTTTGTTTTGTTGCAGCCATATAGAGCTCTCTTTTTTAGTTCACAATATTTTTGCTATTATCACATAATTTTTAGCAAAAAGTTTTCTTACTGGTTGGTAATTTTCTTCTTTTCTTCCTCCATACTTATATTTTGATGTGAGAAAGCATTTTCTTTGATGTTTCAGGCTTTATAGAAGTATGCTAACAGTCTTAAAGTTCACTTTAGTCATAATTTACTATAAATATCACTGTTGTGTCTTGTGTTCTTATATTTTTCTATCATCTGTTATAATTTATTTTAACAAGTGGCTCTAGCACTTGCTAATGCAGATTAATATGCAAGTATCATTTCCTATTAGTCTCCTTGTTTATATAACTACATTTTTAAGTAATTACGGCAGAGCTAACATTGTTCATCTGTAAAACATCAGTGAACTAGTTTTTCCAATAAACAAAGTTTGACTGGATAGACTGATAACCACAATAAGCATTTTAATATTTTGGGGACCTTATTTTCCAAACAAAGATTTTTCAGACAATACTTTAACTATGTTTGTGTGCATACCAGTAGCTTTACATATTTATTGGAAAAAAACCTGTTTTTTTAATGAGTTTGGGTGCTTGAAGCTTTAGCTTTGGTTGTCAAGTACTAGTTTTATGCTCTCAGGAAAATAAATACTTTTCCTGAACCTCAGTTTTATTCTCAGCAAAAATAGTAACTGGAATATTCATCAGAAAAGAGTATTAAAATATTAAATTAGATAATATTTGTAAAACATCCAGCAAAGAGTTTGACATTCAAGGTGACTGATACAAACTTGTGATCCCTCAGTTCCCACTTTTTATGTAAACTGAATCCCTCTTAAATCATACATTTGATTTTATTTGTTGTGAAATATAAGACCAGACTACACTATTATACTATTCTCAGATTAGTATAGTAAAATTCTTTTTTTTTAGTAATTTTTTTTAAATTTCTACAATGGAATACATTTCACTCTTTGCTATTTTTCATTTCCCAATAAAAATGGATTATATAAACTACTATTTCAATGTTTCTTAGCTATGTAATAGGTATTTCTTTTAATGGAACACAGTAAATATAAACAGTTAACCTTAAATTACAGTTTCATAATTTGAAAGAAATTCTTTCCATCTGGAACACATTGTATTTTCTTCATTAAATGTTAGTAAATATTAATGAAATTAGCATTTATCTAATAAAAGTGATCTTAGTTGCAAAACGCTAATAACAAAAATAAGAATAAGTTCAGTTGGCTTGAAGAATAGTTTGATTCAATTTAAGAACATCTATTGGCTGGGTGCGGTGGCACATGCCTGTAATCCCAGCACTTTGGGAGGCTGAGGTAGGTGAACCACAAGGTCAGGAGATCGAGACTAGACTGGCCAACATGGTGAAACACTGTCTCCACTAAAAATACAAAAATTAGCCAGGCATGGTGGTGCACACCTGTAATCCCAGCTACTCAGGAGGCTGAGGCAGGAGAATCACTTGAACCCAGGAGGTGGAGGTTGCAGTGAGCCGAGATTGCACCACTGCACCCCAGCCTGGGTGATTGAACGAGACTGTCTCAAATAAATAAATAAACATCTATTGAGCATCTAATGTGTATACCTGCCCTGCACCAGGTTCTAGGGATATCAATAGAGAAAACAAAATCTATCTTGTGAGGCTTCCAAACTAGTTGTGGTGGGCGGAATAGAAAATCAGCAAATAAACAATGTATCAAGTCGTAACAAGAGCTTTGAAGCAACATGAAGCTGGACAATGAGAGAAAAGATATCTAATGTAAGTGGGGACAGAGTGTTGATTATATATGGAAGCTAATTCCTCTCTATAAGGAGAGTGAATGAAGTGAGAGAATAAGACATGAAAATATTTTCTGAAACTGATTCAGTCAATGGAAGCAGCAAGTACAAAAGCCCTAAAATGAAAAGTGATTTTTGTGTGTGTTAGAGAAACAGATAAGAAGGAGCAATGGCAGGGGAAACATGGTGTCTCAATCTGTTTTATGCTGCTATAGCAGAATACTATGGAATGATTAATTTTTAAAGACATATTTCACTCACGGTTCTGGAAGCTGTGAAATCCAAGAATGATGGACCACATATGGCAAGGGCCTTCTTGCTGTGTTATCTGATGGTGAAAGGCAGAAGGGCAAAAGAGCATGCATGGGTAGGGGAAGAATGGGGGGCTAAACTCATTCTTTTATCAGAAATATACTCCTTTGATAATGGCATTTATCCATTCACCTCTAAAAAGTCCTACCTCCCGACACTGTTTTATTGGGAATTAAGCTTCCAATACATGAACTTTGGGAAACATGTTCAGTCCATAGCATTCTGCCCAGATCCCCAAAATGTATGTCTTTATCACATGAAAAATGCATTAGTTCTTCCCAATAATCCCAAAGTCTTCGTTCCAGCACCAACTCAAAAGTTCAAAGTCTAAAGTCACATCTAAACTAGATAAAGGTGAGACCCAAGACATGATTTTCCCTGAGACAAATTATCCTCAGCCAAGAGCCTGTGAAATCATAAAAAATTATTGACTTTCAAAATATAGTGATGAAGTAATAGGACCCAACTAAGTCCAAAATCCAACAGGAAAGGTGATATTAAATCTTAAAGCTGAGAAAGAATCTCCTTTGAGATTTTATTATCTCCATATCCCACATCCTGGGCACACTAGTGCTGGGGTTGGGTGCTCCAGATCTCAGGCAGCTCTACTCCTATTGTTTTGCTGGGCATAATCTACCCAGAAGCTCTCACAGGTTGGAATTTCATGATTGTGGCCTTTTCAAGCTAGAGCTGCATGCCGATAGTACTATGGTTTTTGATTTCAAGGACTTCCCCACTGCCACAACTTCACTAGACATTGTCTTCACAGGGGATCTCTGAATGGCTCCATCCCTGTGACAAGTCTCTGCCTGAGGCCCCAGACTGTTTGAAACACTTTTGAAACCTTGGTAGAAGCTGACATGCCCCATAGCTCTTGCAGTCTGTGTGCCTGCAGAATTAGCACCGTGGACTGTCTTAGTTCATTCATGTTGCTATAAAGGAATACTTGAGACTGAGTTATTTATAAAGAAAAGAGGTTTTTTGGCCTATGGCTTTGCAGACTGTACAAGAGCATGGCTCTGGCATCTGCTTGGCTTCTGGTGAGGGGTTCAGGCTGCTACAATTCACGGTGGAAGGTGAAGGGGAAGTGAAGGAGCTAGCGTGGTGAGAGGGAAAATGAATGAGCAAGTGGGAAGGTGCAAGGCTCTTTTAAACAACCAACTCTTGGCAGAACTTTTGCAGAGTGAAAACTAAGTCATAACCATGAAGATAGTGCCAAGCAGATCCACTCTTATGACCCAAACACCTCACATTAGACCCACTTCTAACGTTGGGGATAAAATTTCAACATGAGAGTTAGAGGGTCAAATATCCAAGCTATAACATGGACCCAACCAAGCATTACTTTTGGAGCAGTAGGTCAAGCCACAGCTGAGCTCACTTGGGCTACAGCTGGGAAAGCTAAAAGTGCTGTGCTATAATTTGAAGAGCAGAGTGACTTTTGATGTGGCACAGTGCAGTGAAACCTGAGGTCCCATGGGCACCCTTCTGGAATCCTTGTCCTTAAGGTTCTAGCTTGCTTCGAAGATCTCTGAAATGCCTTTGGGATCTTTCTCCCATTGTCTCATGAATGAAACCTAGCTCCTTTCCATCCATATGAGTCCTTTAGCAAAATGGTTGCTTGACTACACACTTAGTGTATCTGCCAAACATACGTTTTTACTTTTTACAAGTCCAGTCTGAGACTTGTAATAAATTAGAGTTGAAGTCATCAGTATAAAATCTTGTTTAGCAGAAACACAGATGATTACATATAGAAACAGATATGTGTAAATACTGAGGTTAGCATAAATATATACACACATTTCCTTGCTCTATCAGCTGAGAGGATCTAGAATCAATGATACACCACTAGCAATGAGTACATCTGGCACCCAGATTTTGGTTTCTAATACTGTTCTCCAATAAAAGGAGCCAGGGTCGACATGGTGGCTCATGCCTGTAATTCCAGCACTTTAGGAGGCCAAGGTGGGCAGATCACTAGGTCAGGAGTTCGAGATCAGCCTGACCAACATGGTGAAACCCCGTCTCTACTAAAAATACAAAAATTAGCCAGGCATAGTGGCACGCACCTGTAGTCCCAGCTACTTGGGAGGCTGAGGCAGAAGAATTGCTTGAACCCAGGAGGTGAAGGTTGCAGTGAGCCGAGATGGTGCATTGCACTCCAGCCTGGGCGACAGTGAGGTTCCATCTCAAAATAAAAAAAGGAGCTAGGGCTCCTTGGAGAAATACCTGATTCTAGGCCTGGAACAGGACTGGAACAGGAAACACACAAGATAAAGCTGAAGTATTTTGTTGTACCAGAAAGTAAGAAAATATTCAATACACACACACACACGGTATATAAAAGTGAAACGGAAGCCAACTGAAGAATTACCAGTGGCTATCGTGAAACATTTTAAATTAAATAAATAAAGTAGTAGTGTATTATAACACAGCACCTGAAGTGAATGTTAATGAGTCCATACTTATTTTAAAAATAAATAAATGGCGAGAAGAGACAAATATCTTGTACAGAAAAATTCCAAATTGTGTAAATAATTTGGCCTTAAGGAGGTAGAGGTTAACTGCCCATCGTGACTTTTTTTTCCCAATAGCACAATATGAAAAGGTAAAGAAAAGAGTATATTTTCAGTGAAGAAACCTGAAAAACAGTCAAGAGATCAAGGTCAACCTCAGAAGTGATGAGTCACATTTATAATATATATCTTTGACAAAATAATCCATCACCTTGGTCTTCTTCTCCCAAACCCATGACCCCAGTCTACCCATGAGAAAAATATCAGACAGATTCCAATTGATTAGCATTTTTCAGAATATCTGATCGGGGCTCATCTCATCAAAACTGTGAAGGTCGTCAAAATAAGGAAAGTCAGAGAAACTGCCACAGCCATAAGAAACCTAAGGATACATGATGCCTATAGGTAATGTGGTGGGATCATGGAACCTAAAAAGGACATTAGATAAAAACTAAGGAAATCTGAATAAAGCATGAACTTTAATAATAATGCATTAATATTTGTTCATTAGTTGTAAAAATGTACCATACTAATGTAAGATGTTAATAATAGCAGAAACTGGTTGCAGGTTATATGGGAATTCTCTGTATTACCTTGAAATTTTTTTCTGTAAATCTAAAACTGTCCTGAAATTTGAAATCTATTCTAAAATAATTTAAATCCCTATAAGTAAAACAAAAGAAAACATTATTGTCCCTTCAAATTTGAGTCAGGGGGTCTAAGCCTATTCATTGTAATGACAGGATATTCAATGCATATTAATGCTAAAAGAGAACATTGTACAAGTAGTTCACCCCTTTAACCTAAACTAATTTCTTAAGAATCCAGAACAGACTGTCTGGATGGCAATGCAATGACAGTCTTGGAATGTAGAAACATCTGGATGATCATTTTCTATCTTTTTATATTCTGCCTCTGTAAGTCCCTGACTTTGAAGATTTGAAGTAAAATAGCATTAAAATGTTCTGAAGAAAAATACATTCATAATATATTAAAATAGAAAGTTTATCATTCACTTGGAAGAAAGCATTTGTCATCAACCTAGCAATTGCAATATTTACTATTGAAATCTAATCTTTAATGATTAAAAAAACACTTATAATTCAGGCCTGTAGATATTTCTTTCATTAGTGAAATCCTTTGAATGCCCTAAATAATTGAGTGTTCAGAAGCCAGCAACTCAAACTGAAGTTAGAAGTGTTGTTTGCACAGGTGGTTTGCCTACTGGGAGTCTAAATTCTTACTGTTGTCCATATCAATTATTCTGAGACTATGTCTGTTTAGTGTCTGCCAGTTTTTATAACAACAGAAGACTCTATTCAAAAACTGCTGACATGACATTTATCAAATTATCCTAAGAGTGAAACTCTGTTTCTAAATAAAAGAACCATGAGTGAAAGTAAATGCCTGGATGGTTAAATAGTAAGTCACTGAAATGAATTTCTCAGATTTAAACATTTAATATATATTAACTAAGATTAGTAGTAATATGCTATTTGCAGATAGTCCTTTCTGAAACACTCATTTTTAAATAAGGAACAACATTTTGAAACACTTTTCCAGATTTCAAATTTTATTTTTTTGCCTCTGGTTTGAGAAATTTTGATTCTTCTGAATCCTGAATTCAAACAAACAGCAAAAGTATTTTTCTTTGAAATGTATGTTTATCACTTAGTTTTTAAGTGTAATTATCAAATTAGATCTCATACACACAGAAGAACATACAGAAGACTAATATTTAGAGGAGAATTATTGAATACTTCTTAAGTAGAGATTCTTTAAAGTTTGGCTTTGAGGATGAAATTGACACAAACTGACAAAAGTCTGTCATTTTCACTGGTTTTTACACTGGCCTCTCAAGGGCTAAATAGCTGAGTGCCTACATCAGTGTCCTTCTTAATGTCTTTATAGTTGTTCATAATCAATGATAATTGTGATCATTATCGTCTCTAATTTCTATTAATGATATTAATATTTTATGTTGCTATTTGGACTTAATAATACATATTTTCAAAAGTTGAAACTTTCCTTGGTGAAACAAAATGAAAATCACATTATGTGTTTTATATGTTGAAATCCTGATATGGTTTGTCTCTGTTACCACCCAAATTTCATCTCGAGTTCTAATTCCCACAGGTTGGGGGAGGGGCTGGGTGGGAGGTGATTGGATCATGGGGTCAGACTCTCCCCTTGCTCTTTGTGAGATAGTGAGTGAGTTTTCACAAGATCTGGTTGTTTGAAAGTGTGTGGCACTTCCCTCTTCACTCTCTCTCTCAGTCTCTCTCCTGCTCTGCCATGCTAAGACATGCTTGCTTCCTTTTCACCTTCCTCCAGGATTGTAAGTTTCCTAAAGCCTCCCCAATCCATGCTTCCTATACAGCCTGTGGTACTGTGAGTCAACTAAACCTCTTTTTTTCATAAATTACCCAGTCTCAGGTAGTTCTTTATAGCAGTATGAGAATGGCTTAATACAAATCCAATCAGTTATTTTAAGTATAACTGCATGTTTTTACAAAAAAAATTGTCATATTTGGTGATGATTGTAATGTTGTGAACCTTTTTTTAAAAAAATAAGAAATTTAAAATGGAGAAGCATTTTAATAATTGATTTTACTATTGATTGTGTGTTCATAGAAAATAAGGTAAAATATTTTGATTCTTATTTTGCTTTAACATAAATCCCACAGTGTAATAGTACTGAATATATTTTATCATAATTCTAATCTTTGAGAATAATTTGGTGTAATAATTTTATAGTTGGAAAAAATAACTTTTAAAATATGTTTTTAGTATATTGTCATTTTATACTTTTTCAATCTTGAGACTTCCAAGAACAAATCCCATTTAAAAATTTATCACATATTAGGATGAATTTAATGTAAAATGCCAATTTTATTATTTATTTATTTATTTATTTTGAGATGGAGTCTTGCTCTGTTGCCCAGGCTGGAGTGCAGTGGCACAATCTCAGCTAGCTGTAACCTCCGTCTCCTGGGTTCAAGCAATTCTCCTGCCTCAGCCTCCCAAGTAGCTAGGATTACAGGTGTCTGCTACCACATCTGGCTAATTTTTGTATTCTTAGTACAAGGCAGGGTTTCACCATGTTGGCCAGACTGGTTTCGAACTGCTGACCTCAAGTGATCAGCCCTCCTTGGCTTCTCAAAGTGCTGGGATTATAGTTGTGAGCCATCACACCTGGCTCAAAATACCCATTTTAATGCCTCAAAAATTCATAAAGAGAAAAAAAAACCCCAAATCACAAAAATAATTGATTTTCAATGTTAAGTCTTTTCAGTTTCACCAAAGTTTTAGTTTTGGAGCACTTCATAAATAGTGTCAGATACTGTCCTAAGTGCTTTGCTTTTATTGTTTCAATAAATCATCACATAGTCCCATTTCACAAATGATATCAATGAAGGTCATAGAGACTATGAGGTTCATCCAGAATAGAAGAGAATTATTGTTAGTTTTTATGCTCAATTATGAGCTATAACCCCATAAATGTAGAATCACATAAAATGTCTCAATTCAGACATTAAAATATCATTTTAATTGTTTTAATAAAGGGTTTGAATTATTCCACAAATACACAAGAATTTGTTTATTGAAAATATTAACATTATTAAAGAAATGATTTGGTTAGGGGTTAGTGGTGGGGTGAGAATGGCTCAACCAGAAAATCATAGAATAGCATAAGACAGAGGTTATAGAAAGTAGTGGTCATCATTCATCAGAGCGCTGGGCATGCAAAGTGCCCACAGCATTATACCACAAAGTTAGTGTGTTGAACACAAACACACAAAGGGTCATTGACAAGTGTGTTGCTTTTAGTATGTTTAGAAATGGGTTTAGACTATACTATCTTTAAGAATTGCTTTGCTTTGTTTTGCCCACGAAGTCTCTGGATCCTATATCAAATTGAGGACATGATGGTCAGTATTTAATTTGGAAGTACAAGTTTCCAACTCAGTTGCTTGCATAACTCTGCCAAAGAAACATGGAAGAGAAGGCAAAGAAAATACAATAGACCTTGGGGGCTCAAGCCAGGTGTAGAAGGAGGTACTGGGTCAGGATCAGTGCACTGGGTTGCATTGCAGGTGAGCCCAGATAGACCTTATAAACCAGTTTTTAAACTGGAGGCCTGAAATGCTGTATAGGTCTTATCCTCACTGACCTTTGTGACTATAATAATGTATACATAGGCTTTCTGAGGGTGTAAAAGTTCATGGGATTCACGTCTTGGAAAGTGGAGGCTGAAGAATGCTTTCCTGTTGGATTAGCAGCTGAGTTGGTCTGAAGAGGATACTCAAGGGAAAGGGTTGCATCCGTACAAAAGAAAAAGTAATAAACCGAGATCACAAAGTATATGAGGGGCTTCCTGACACCTAATTTTTCTTAATCTAAAACCATGTTCACAGAGTTAGCTAATGAATATAGTGTGGCTTCCCCAAAGGAGTATCAGCAGAGAGAGAATGTTCTGGCCAGAAGAGTCAAGTGCCTGGTCCGCTTATTGTAAATTAATACATCATGGCTTTGATTTTTAAAATCAATCCCTTGAGCTTATTTAATATCACTAGGCCTCTTAGAAATAGACAACTAGCTTTCAGAGTCTGGAAAGGCTGAGGGCCAGATTTGGAGCCAGGCAAATCTACCAAGGTAATGAGACTCTAAGAGGTCTTTTGGAAGGCAGCCTGCTGGCATTCCCTAGCAACACTCCCTTTTCTTCATGGTTTGAGCCAAGCCTGATCATTTTTCCAAGGTGAACTCTGCAATGGGTACTTTGTAGTGACAGAAAATTAAAATAATACTGTTTATTTGTGCAGGCTGCTATGTTTTAAAACATTTCTGTAGAGCTTATCAGATTTTAATAGAGCAGTTTTCCAGTATACTTATTGTTCCACTCATTCATAGATGAAGAAAATCAGTCAAAAGGGTGTTACGTACCCCTATATTTTCCCCCACATTAGATGTTTTGTTTTTCCTTCAAAAGTACTAACCTTCGAAAGGCAGCATGAGCAGGAGGTGTTCCCAATGCTGGCAGTCTTCCCTTTGTTGATTCTAGTGCTGGTTACAGAGGTGTGTCCAGTTTGTAAAAGTTCACCAAGATATACACTGATGAAATGTATACTTTTATGTAGTCATGTTATACTACCAGAAAAGTTAGTATATCTTTAAATAATACTGGCTTCAACAGAAAAAAAAATAGTGATGTTTCCATGATTGTTTTCTTTACCCATCTTTACATTTATTTAAAATTCCTAAGTTTAATACAGTTATTAACCTCTTCAACTATTTCAGCTAGAACTGGGCCGATTTGGTAATCTCTTTCTTCTAAATAACTTTAAACCTCAAAATATACAGGTGTCACCAAATAATTGATTCTTGGCTATTTAAAGATTCATGGAAAAGATTAGGAGAAATGAATGTGGTACTGTATCCAAAATTAAAAATTATATATTTGAAGTATTTGAAAAACCTTATAAATAAATGAAGGTAATAAATCAAGTTAAAAATTTTAAAATTTCATTAGATTAAACCAATTGTGCCTCGGAGTGATAAGTGCATTATTCACAGAAATATTTTGAAGAGTTAGATGACCTTGCAGATTAAGGCTTGTATGTGAGGATGGGTAGTGGGCTTGTGGAGAGTAGAATAGAGTCAATTGAATACATATGTGACTGAATTTGAATAGAAAGAAAGTATCTAGGGTTATAATGGGAAGATAATCCACACGCCCACTTCTGATGTTTGAGGAATCTCACAAAGGGGAATTGCTAATTCTCTCATTGTTTCCATTTCATTTGTAAAGACTAGTCTAGTAACGCCCTATCTAGAGAGGTGATTTGACTTAATATAGTCAAAACCATATATGTGTCTACTGAGTCTTTTTAAAGTAGCAATTGAATACCAGATTGTGGATGTAGGAGAAAGCAGTATTCCAACAGGAAGTCAGAGACTGTTGCACACAAACACACAAACGGTCATTGACAAGTGTGTTGCTTTTAGATGTATGTTTAGAAATGGGTTTAGACTATACTATCTTAAAGAATTTCTTTGTTTTGTCAATGCACATATATTCACTTTTTAACATTCTGAAATTTGGACTAATCTTACAATCATTTCCGCATGTGTTGCAGAAGTATCCTACAAAGAAGTTCTTACTAAATTCATAGTGTGTTATGGTGTCCTCTAAGAAATGAAGTAAAACGGTAATATTTGTCTCTGGGAGATAGGAGTTTGATTCAACATCTGGCAACTGGTAGTTCAGGAGGAATACACAGTTTACAAACTATAGAGAGGTCTTGAGTACAGGAGACTTTGATTGCTAGAGACCATTATGGATTGTCCTATTGAATTATGTATCCCAGCCTAGTCAAAGCCACTGGTTCTCAACTGGGGGTGATCCTCTCCCCACCCCAACAGGGGCCATTTGGCAATGGAGACATTTTTGATTAACACAATGTTATGGGAAGAGTGCTACCGGTATCTAGTTGGCAGAGGTTAGGAATGTTGCTAAACATCTACGATGCACAGAACAGCAAGCCCCATTCTGAACAACAACAAAAAATTATCTGGTCCAAAATGTCAGTAGTACTGAGGTTAAGAAACTGTAGTCTAATCTCAGTACCTCAAATTCAGGGATTTTTTTTATTAGGAAATGATACAAGCTCCTTATTAGAAAAAGGGATACTTCGTCATTAGATTGAATGTTTAAGAATCTATTCATGACAAGATGTTGTGCTAAGTAGAATGCTCACAGTGGGGAGCAAGGCAGCCAATACCCTTCCCTTCTCTAGAATTTAGTCAGATTAGAGGGCAGACTAGTAAATAAGTTATATAGAGTCATACTCAAATTGTTATAAAGGTTATATTTGCTAAGGATTGAGTTTGTTTATGTGGTTCAGAATAAACCCAATAAAAAGGACTTAACAGGCTGGGCGTGGTGGCTCATACTTGTAATCCCAGCATTTTGGGAAGCCAAGGTGGGTGGATCATGAGGTCAGGACATTGAGACCATCCTGGCCAACATGGTGAAACCCCGTCTCTATTAAAAATGCAGAAATTAGCCGGGTGTGGTGGTGGGGCGCCTGTAGCCCCAGCTACTCAGGAGGCTGTGGCAGGAGAAATTGCTTGAACCCAGTAGCGGGAGGTTGCGGTGAGCCGAGATCACACCACTGCACTCCAGCCTGGCAACAGAGCAAGACTCTGTCAAAAAAAAAAAAAAAAGGACTTAATAAAACAAAATTATTTTATCTCATATAATGAGGCCTCTAGAAATAAATCATTCCTCACACTGGTGAGGAGTTTCAAGGGCCAAGTTGCTATGATCTTCTTGGCCTTTTCCTCAATGTTGCAAGATGCTGTTTCCACTTTTGCCATTACATTCCTATTCCAGGCTGCAGGAAGGAGGAAGAGAAAAGGACGAAAGTGGATTGCTTCCTTATAATACCTTTTTATAAATGAATTTTTCTGGAAGCCCACATATTAATGTCCGTTTTCATCGGATTGAACAGAAATCATGTGGTCACTCAGCTACAAGGGGGACTAAGAAATGCATTAGTTTTAAACCCTCCAAGAAAACCCAGTTAAAATAGCCCACTGAACCCACCCACTATTTTAACCTAAGTCCTTGGTTCTGGTTTATTTTTCTAACCAACTGGTGTTCCAACACTCTCATCAGGACATTCCTGTCCTCAACAAAATTGAGCTCTCATTAGAATGTAGGAGGGGAATGTAGATATTGGGAAAGAAACTAGAAGTCTCTGACACAAAGATTATGAAGAAAAACCCCAGAGACAATGAACTCAATTAACAGGGAGTAGGAAGGACTTTTCTGAGGAAGTAACATTTTGAATAACCTTGGAAATGAACAGGACTAGCAATTGAATGAAGGACAATAACACATTTCACGCCTACAAATAGGAGGTGAAGCTGCTCTAAAAGCAAATTACATTTCTAAAGGGGCAAACCCTGATTCCAAAGAAGCAAGATTGTAAATAAGGCTGTTTATGAAAACAACCTCTTGTAAAATGTCGATTTTTTGGATACTTTCCTTTGGTGACACTTGTACAAAATACATTTTTTAAAAGTTTGTCCCTCTTTCATCTTATTTTTAGAAAGAATTGTCTCCTAGTCACAGATGCCTTGACAGCCAGCCACCGTAAAAAATTTCAGACAAAGCTCCCATAAGAATCACCAGAAAAGAAAACGAATTCTCCCAGCTTCGTAACTCTAGTCCATGCTTAAAAAAAACAAAAGCTAACATAATAAACTCTGTAACCTTCCAAGAAACACTAATTCAAATAGCCCATTGAACTCACCTACTATTTGATCCTAAGTCCCTAATGCTGATTTATTTTTTTAACCAATGGTATTCAAACACTGTCATCAGGAACTTGGCCTGAGCTTCACAAGGATTACATAAATGCATTTTTTTTTTTTGCCTCTTCTTCTTAAATGTGATAACCCCACAGGATTAATATCAAGTCATGTTCCTCCTCCTCTTATATCTTATTAGTACAAAAACAGTGCAAATACCTAAGAAGAAACTTGAGATCATGTTTCTGTTCCACACAGTGTGTACTCAATGTGCTGGTTCTTTTGTCCAAACTTTTATACCCAATTATGAATAGTTATTTGTTTGAATCTGTAAAGACTAATTTCCTTATATTAGTATTTGAATATGGAAGAGCCAAATAGCCAAGGCAATCCTAAGCAAAAAGAACAAAACTGGGCCGGGCGCGGTGGCTCACACCTGTAATCCCAGCACTTTGGGAGGCCGAGGTGGGTGGATCATGAGGTCAGGAGATCGAGACTATCCTGGCTAACATGGTGAAACCCTGTCTCTACTTAAAATACAAAAAATTAGCCGGGTGTGGTGGCGGGTGCCTGTAGTCCCAGCTACTTGGGAGGCTGAGGCAGGATAATGGCATGAACCCGGGAGGCGGAGCTTGCAGTGAGCCGAGATTGCGCCACTGCACTCCAGCCTAGGTGACAGAGCGAGACTCTGTCTCAAAAAAAAAACAAAAAACAAAGCTGGAAACATGTTACCCTTGTAGTATAGGCTTCAAACTATACCACAGGGCTACAGTAACTAAAACAGCATAGTACTGGTACAAAAACAGGCACATAGACTAACGGAACAGAATAGAGAGCCCAAAGATAAGGCCTCACACCTATGACCATCAGATCTTTGAAAAACCTGACAAAAACAAGCAATGGGGAAAGTTTTTTTATATTTGCTAAGGAGTAAGTTTTAAATATAAAGGTTTTTTATATTTCCTAAGGATTATTATTTATTCAATAAATGGTGCTGGGATAACTGGCTAGCCATATGCAGAAAATTGAAACTGGACTCCTTCCTTACACCATATACAAAAATCAACTCAAGGTAGATTAAAGACTTAAATGTAAAACCCAAATCCTGGAAGACAACCTAGCAGTACCATCCTGGACATAGAAACAGGCAAAGATTTCATGACAAAGACACAAAAGCAATCACAATAAAAACAAAAATTGACAAATGGGATCTAATTAAACTTAAGAGCTTCTGCACAGCAAAAGAAACTACCAACAGAGTAAACAGACAACCTACAGAATGGGAGAAAGTATCTGCAAACTATGCATCTGACAAAGATCTAATATCCAGCATCTATAAGGAACGTAAACAAATTTGCAAGAGAAAAACAACCCCACTAAAAAGTGCGCAAAGGACTGGGCACAGTGGCTCATGCCTGTAATCCAAGCAATCTTGAGGCTGAGGTGGGCAGATTGCTTGAGGTTCTGAGTTTGAGATCAGCTTGGCCAACATGATGAAACCGCATCTCTACAAGAATACAAAAATTAGCGAGCATGGTGGTGCACACCTGTAGTCCCAGCTACTTGTGAGGCTGAGGCATGAGAATCAGTTGGACCTGGGAAGACAGAGGTTGCAGTGGCCAAAAAGCATATGAAAAAAGTTCAGCATCACTGATCATTAGAAAAATGCAAATCAAAACCACAGTCAGATATCTCACAGCAGTCATAATGGCTATTCTTAAAATGTCAAAAAACAACAGATGCTGGTGAGGTTGTGGAGAACATGGAACACTTACACACTGTTGGTGAGAGTGTAAATTAATTCAACCATTATGGAAAGCAGTATGGCCATTCCTCAAAGAGCTACCATTTAACCCAGCAATCCCATTACTGGGTGTCTATGCAGAGGAATATAAATAATTCTATCATAAAGACACATGTATGCAAATGCTCACTGCAGCACTATTCATAATAGAAAAGACATGGAATCAACCTAAATGACCATTAATAACATACTGGATAAAGTAAATATGATACATATATACCATGGAATACTATACAGCCGTTAGAACAAATGAGATAATGTCTTTTGTGGGAACATGGATGGAGCTGGAGGCTATTATCCTTAGCAAACTAACTCAGAACAGAAAATGAAACACTGTATAGTCTCACTTATAAGTGGAAGCTAAATGATGAGAACCTATGAATACAAAGAAAGGAATAAGAGACACTGAGGGCTACTTGAGGGTGGAGTGTGGGAGAAGGGATAGGAGCAGAAAAAATAACTATTGGGTACTAGGCTTAGTACCTGGGTGATGAATTAATCTGTAAAACGAACCCCTATGATATGAGTTTACATATATAAGAAACCTGCACATGTATCCCCAAACCTAAAATAAAAGTTAAAACAAAAATCAACCAACCAAAAAACAAAAGAAAACAAAAAATATAAAACAACATAGTAAAATTGTATGACCTAGTATTTCTTATTCCATTGACTCCATACAAAAGAGAATAAAGTCCTAAAAAGGGCAAGTGCAAAATAAGGCATTCAAGGAGTAACTAGTAACAAAATAAGGAGCATCCCAAAGCAGAACTAAGAGCAGAGAGGAGGATCCTAAAATATAGAGGAAGAGCTTTTAGGTGGATCACTTAGGAAAAGATTAAAAAAAGACACCTTCCTCCCAAAATTATACTAAAAAAGGATGACCTTTGATTTACCTGGATTTATATTTATTTGGTTATTTGGCATGTCCTTTCCCTAATTCTCTATCTGAAGTATAATCTTCACCAATGCTAAGAACCCACTGTGTGGGTATTTCATCATCAATTTATCGTTATTAAATTGTTAGGACTGAAAAAGATTTTTGAAATTCTTTTGTCCATAATATATTCAGATTTGAAGACCATTAGCAAATAAGTGTCTAGTTGTATGCTTTGTACACCTGTGTAGTCTGTATACCAAAAGCTTTTTTTTTTTTTTTTTTTTTTTTTTGATACCGAGTTTCACTCTTGTTGCCCAGGCTGGAGTGCAATGGCACGATCTTGGCTCACCACAGCCTCTGCCTCCTGGGTTCAAGAGATTCTCCTGCCTCAGCCTCCAGAGTAGCTGAGATTACAGGCATGCGCCACCATGCCTGGCTAATTTTTTTGTATTTTTAGTAGAGACGGGGTTTCTCCATGTTGGTCAGGCTGGTCTTGAACTCCTGACATCAGGTGATCCGTCTGCCCCAAAAGCTTCTTAAAATGGTATTATACATTTTATGATTATCTCATCGAGAGAAAGGACTTATTTATTCACTCATTAAGTCTGGTCTGGGTTGCTTTCATTAACATACTGTAGGAGAAGCTATGGAGTTATAGTTCCTGGTCTATCAAGAAAACTTGCATGCTTCCAACTCATTTTTTTTTTTTTTTTTTTTTTTTTTTGGAATGCTACCACCAACATGTAAATAAGCACAGGGTCACCTGCTTGAGGATGAGAGACCCATGACTCAGCCATTCCTGCCATCCCATCCATCAGCCAGCCAACTAAGAGATATGTGAAAGAGGTCATTCTAGACCATCCCATCTACTCTTCACCCAATCTACAAGTTAATTTCAGGCACATGAGCAAGCACAGGCAGGAGAAGTGGTATTACCCAGGTGACCCACAGACTTAGGAGCAATAATAAATGCTTATTTAGGCCACAGAGTTTTGTGTTTATTTCTTATACTGAAAGAGGTAACTAATATAGGAATTGATGCATAGAAATAGAGTGCCACCGCCCTAAAATGTGAGACTCTGGTTTGAGAGTGAAGCAGCAAGCAGGTAATGGGAAACATGGTGAGCAAATATTTAGTAGAAGCTGGAGAAATGGTGAGAGCTTGCAATTAGAGTCTGGGAAAATAGAGCCTCATGTTACAAAATAAACAATAGGCACAACTATACCAATAGACATGTTTCTAATAAACTTTTGGACTTTGGCAAAATGATTTTCCGACAAAAAGTTGAAAGTAGATGTTTACTTCTTTTAGCTGCATATAGTAAATGCTGCATATAGTAAATGCAGCTGCTATATGCAGACCATATAGTAAATATTTTTTGCTTTGTGACTTTACTGTCTGTCTCAGCTATTGAAATTTGCTCTCCTGAATGCAGAAACAGCCAGGGCCAACATGTAAATAAATAAATGTAGCTGTGTTTCAAAAAAATATTTATGGACATTAGCATTTGAATATAAAATAATTTGCAGGCACTACAAAATATTATCCTTCTTTTGATTTTTAAATCATTAAAAATGTAGAAAACAGTAACAGTTCACAGCCCATACATAAATAGGCAGTAAGCTGAATTTGTCCTGCACGCTTAGCTTGAAAACTTTGAGCTAGACAAAGAACTTGCTAGTTTTCAAGGAGAATTTAAAGGAATATAAACAAATAAAATTATTTCTCATCTTCCATCTTCTCAAACAATAAGAGTTCTAACATAAAAAAGTTCTGAGGACAAGATCTAATCAAATGTGCCCAGGTTTTGCTTTCAGCTACATTAAAGGGTTTCTAAGAAACTTAAGGTTCTTGTCCCATAACAGCTTGACATAGACAAAGAATCTGTGAGTAACAAAGAGACACATGCTTCCCAAATAATAGTGGATTTGGTTGTTAGAATGGACTTGAGTCTGATTCAGAGCAAGCCAACAAAGTTTTAAAGTGAGTTATACTTTCAAAAGAACTTGCTTCTCTTAAATCCTGCCCAGTTACCAGATGAACAAACCCAAACTTGGCATGGGGGAGAACTAAAGCACCACCATCCACATCAAGCAAGCTTCTAGAAGCAGAGCTGCCAAGGTGATTCACAGATAATCACAGGTGATGAGGAACTCTAGACTGGAACAACTACTCAATTGACTTGTAGACTCGCGAGCAAAAACACATTTATTTTTAGTCCACTAAATTTTGGGATGACATTTTGTGTAGGAATAGCTAGCTGATGCAGAATATTTCATTATTCAATTGTTTGTGTTAGCACATTGTTGGAGAGGGCTTGAGCTGGTAAAACACACAATATTGAAATATTCCTTATGGCATAATGTATTTGGAATGGAAGAATGTGAGCAGGTATTAATTAGAGTTGTATATGCTGCGCACAATGAAGATTAATTTTATCTTCTTAAAATCAAATAGTAGCTTAGTTTTTACTAACTAGATGTAAGCAGTATATTTTACTGAATTGCTTTTAAGTCTAATCTGGTGGAGCAAGGCTCATCGGTGAAACTAGGCCAAGTGTACAGTGTATAATTTTCCAGGTCATGAGATCTGCATTCTCATTTTCACAAAATAATCTATATATTGCTTTTTATTATTGAGTTATAGGTCTCAGAATACTGTTCAAGCAAAATAATCAAGAGGCCATTAGCCTGGGGTTGTTACCTGTACCAGGAGTTCTTTTCTAAGAAAACAGAAACTTAACTTGGAAACATTTCTTGTAACTGACTTAAAAAAAAAAAAAATAAGCCTCAGCCAATCACAAACAGCCAACCAGCTCTTGGTCTGATCATTCATCAGATGTATCCAAATAGGCAAATGCTTCATCACAGCTCACCAAAATGTCTAGCTGTAGCCAATCAGGTAATTGCTTTGTTTCCTTTGTTGGTCTATAAAAGCTCCCTGCTCACTTTGTGAAGCAGAACTTTCTGGACCTCCTCTTGTTCTGAATGCTGTCCATTCATTGCTCAAATAAACTGTGTTACATTTAATTTGTCTGAAGTTTTTCTTTTAAGAGTGCTTTTGAATGTTGATGTCTATATGCTTTGCCTAATCACATTTATTTTTACCCTAAAACATAAATTGAAGAACAATGCAAAACATACACACACCCAAAACAAAGATACATGTAACCATTTTGGTATTTAAGAGTAGGTAGGACATGCACTAAAAAAAAAAAAAATCTCTGAGGAGGGTAAACTTAACATTCAGTCTGCATGATTACAGCAGCTCTGGAGGGATATGGCTCATACAGTTTTCACACACATTGTAAAACAACATTTTCAGACACTATAAATTTTGTAGCTAAAATCTGTGAGAAGAAAATCAGTATTGACTCAACACGTCAATTAAACGATCTCTAATTGAACTTTAGTCCATTCTTACCCTTATTTTCATTGCTGATGAGAGAGAGAGGGAAGCTTATATTCCATTTGCTCATAAAATACCCAGTGCAAGAATATCATTGTCTATACCTATGGGTCCTTTAAAATCACTGTCAACAGCAGAAGAGAAGTGTAACTTTCTTAGATATTTGGTTAGCCTGTGGGTTTCTGTAAAATTTAAACTGTTTCTCTAAGCAGAACCAATGAAAAGGAAAAGGAATTTGTTTTAAATGGTCAAACTGGAAAAATGACCAGAAAACCCCTCTGGCCATTTTCTTTTTTTAATTCTATGTTCTTCTAACCATCATTTATGGGCCACTTGAGACACGAAGGAAAGGATATTAAAGGCCCTGGAGATATTGTAGCTGCATTAGCAAAGTACCAGAACACATGTAAAAGGCTTGTAAAGCATTTGGCACTACAGCTCTGACATATAAACTGTGCTACAATTGTCTTCATTTCCTCTTGTCTCTGACTCATTCATGGTTTCTTATTCTGAAGATAGAAATGCTGACCTGAAGGAAAATTATAAAATGTTCTAACATGGAAATTTATGCACTTCAAAATAATTGCAGTAGGTAAAATTTAAAAATGGGAAAATAAGCATACTGTATGTATCTTCACTGAAGTTACTACACATAATGTTTTATTATGGCTTCTATAATTACCCTTGATTATGACTTTTACACATTACTATGAATTCCTTTCTGCAATCTAGAGAATAACATGCAATAATGATTAAAAGATGTGTCAAGGAATATTTCACTTGGTAATTTTAAGAAATGTGGGAAGATTGGCTAGTAGAAAACTTATCACGATTGATATCCTCCTGTGTGAATGAAATTTAAACAGATTATTATTAACAAACTGAATTTTGATATACTCAGTCTTCATCAACATTAAATTATTGAGAAAAAGTCATGCAAAATTGTGAGAAACAATAAAAAAGGAAAAGGAAAAGAAAAAACAAATGAAATGTAAGAAACTAAGGGAATAATTAGAAAACAAAATCGAGGTATGAACTTCACTTTTGTAAAATGAAGATATGATAGAAAATCATACCAACAGGGAACATTATATCATGGATGATTAACTTTGCTACACTCAATATTTCTCTATACGTGCTTTCCCCCAATGTTACTTGTAGAAGTATTAGAATATGCATACAGTTAATTCTGGAATATTGAGGTTAATTGCTACAAATTTATATATTTTTTAAAGTTTTCATATAGGTATGTGAAACTAAAAAATTATTGGCCAGGCGCAGTGACTCATGCCAACATGGTGAAACCCCCTCTCTACTAAAAATACAAAAATTAGCCGGGCATGGCGGCGGGCACCTGTAGTCCCAGCTACTCAGGAAGCTGAGGCAGGAAAATCGCTTGAAACTGGAAGGCTGAGGTTGCAGTGAGCAGAGATCGGGCCACTGCACTCCACCCTGGGCAACAAGAGCGAAACTCTGTCTCAAAAAAATATATATATGTATTTTTTTTCTCCTATATATATATATATGAGACATTTTTATGACTGAGAATAAAGTGATTGCCAAATTTATATGTCTTATTTGTAACAAGATAAACCAACTTGTGCTTTTTCACAATTATTCTTGGCAAATTACTTTCTTAGGTTCATACAAATATTTCAAATTCCTCAAATTCCCGGATGCTCTAGCAATTACTTTTTTGTAAACCACGAAGTACTATTGAAGGAAGACACACAAGACTAAAATGCTCATACTGTTGCTGTTTCCTCGATATTATACTTAAATAAATATTCATATTGACATAAATCTATAAATATATTTGATATTTATATTTCGATATGTATAGAGATCTCCCAAATAAATCACAAAAAAGAATAAAACAATAAAACATAAACATTATTTTCAAATGTTTGATATTGCAAACAAGCCTCACTCTTAACAGTCATTTTAAAAAGCAATCTAGTTAAAAGGTGGTAGAGTTCACAAATGTGAATGGCTATTTGTAGTATGGGATAAAATTATATTACAACATACAGAGATTTCAAAAGTGTCATATTCCAAACGTGTTAGAATGAAAAGATAAGGCACATTAAAGAAAAATGTTGTGTTTTATGTTCCACAAAGAGGCTCTAGATATGACAACGGCCTATGGCAAAGAAAGAAATCAAAATTTGAATAGGTTAACTCATACAATGTAAAAACAGAAAAAAAAAAGTTATTTTCTAATTTAACGTATTATTTTATATAAGGTAAAATTTAAACATGAGTGAAATAATCCATCTAAAGATTTTTCCTTAGGTCTTCTTTTTGGCAAAATGAATAAAGATTATAACTTGATCTTGGAATAAAACAGTATTGTTAAAATGGTTTAGTGATTATGGCTAGCATATTATGAAGCAGAATGTGATGGGAAATTAATCTGAAGAAGAGTGTTGAAATGAAAAATTACTTTTAAATTCTGGAAAATAGGCAGACATTATGGAAAATGCAACTTTTTTGGTTAAGAAGAGTGAATTCCAGAAGGAAAGAATAGGAGAAGTTGAACTTATTTGAGGATAATGTAAAAATGAACTGAAGGAGAAAAGGTTAGCAAAACTATGAGTCATTGTGATGTTTTTATCACTAAAATAGAATTCAAGGGCTTGACTTTTTGTTTTATATTATCCCTCTTAGTAAGTGATATGTATTAATTTTTGGTCGTTATTTTGAATATATGATAAGTTATGATCTTCTTCCCTATGTTTACATAAACGCACTAGTTACCTAATAAATTCTGAGAGTCTGTAAGCACAACATAAGAACTCTTGCTTTATTTCAGAAATTTTGCCTTCAAGTAATTAACGTCCACTGGAGAACAAGATGACTTGCCTCCCGATCAAAAAATTGATTCTCTCTATTCGTACTGCAAACTGAGAAGAAAGGATGCCAGCATGGCCTTATATAAATAGACAAACCAAAAATATTCTTTAATACGTTAGCATAATTACTAATTATATTCTTGAATAGATTTTTAGAAATAGGTAAGAAATTTAAAAAAAACAAAGACTTGCAAATACTCAACTTTAGTTAAAACTTTATTTCTTTTTAAAAATAGTTAAAAAAAAAAAAAAAAATATATATATATATATATATATATATATATATATATATATATATATATAAACTTCTGGTGCCCTCCCATTGCTATTTCAATATTACTGTTTTATTTTTGAGCAAGTGTTAAAGTCTTGAAAGGCAAAAACTAGGTATTAATTGGTGTAGCCCAACAATGAATGCAAATAAACTAAACTAATGTCTGGTAAGTGTTTGCTATGCTGAAACATATACATGGTTGCAAACATCTTCTGCAACTACTATAAGTCTGATACTGAAACGAGGAAGGTTCCCTTGTCCCCCTTGCAGGGCCTGCAATGGGGATGTGGCTCACTTTCAGTGCCCCGCTGCTCAGACCTCAGGGCGAGCATACAGACCGGCAGGCTGTGGGGCTCCGACCCCATGGCATTGTCTAGAGGTGAATGTTTACAGCTCCTGAAGCCCTGGTGGACGTGTGTTACAGGGTTCTCTCTTAGTTTGTCGTCTGTAGTCTATAGGCGGCTTGTGTTAACCAGCTCAATTAGACCCCCTTCCTTATCACAAGGACACAGGGCTTTCTGTATTCCAGGGTTTCTTGCCTTGGTGTTCCGGAAGAACTGGATCACACGTGGGCTTGGAGAATGAGTGTAAAGTTTTATTGAGTGGAATAGCTCTCAGCTGATGGGGGAGCCAGAAGGGAGATGCTCTTCCCTAGGAGGAGTTGGGCCACTCCGCGGCCCCGGCTATCCTCTGATTGCCCGTGCCAAACTCTGCCTTCTCCCGCCGGCGTGCGGGTGCCTGTGTGTGTGCTCTTCTGCTGGGGTGCTCTTCTGGACACCTGGCCGCCTGTTTATCTGCCCGCTAGGGTCTCGGGTTTCTGTAGGCCCAGGATGGGAGCATGGTGGGCCAGGGTTGTCTTGGGAGATGCAACATTTGGGCGGGAAATGTCCGTCCTCACCTAGATTCATGGGAGTGGAGCCCTAGCCGGGGACCACACCCTCCTCTACCCAGCACTTTCCTCCCCGACTTTCTTATTATTTAAAGAGAATGCACAGCCACCTGCGGTGGCCCATGCCTGTAATCCTAGCACTTTGGGATGCCGCGGCACATGGATCACCTGAGGTCAGGAGTTTGAGACCAGCCTGACCAATATGGTGAAACTTTGTCTCTACTAAAAATACGAAAATTAGCCCGGCGTGGTTGCTTGCACCCCTACTCCCAGCTACTAGGGAGGTTGAGACAGGAGAATTGCTTGAACCTGGGAGGTGGAGGTTGGAGGTTGCAGTGAGCTGAGATCGTGCCACTGCACTCCAGCCTGGGAGACAGAGTAAGACTCCTTCTCGAAAAATAAATAAAAAATAAATAAATGGGACCACATTCTTCCCTTCCCAGCACTCCCATATCAATACCATCATAGAGGTCTCCTTGGCCTTTCAAAGACTTCACCCTGCATGCACAAAGGGCTTAAGATTACACCCGGGAGATGTCTTTCTCCCTACAGCTGCTTTTTCTGGAGATTGGCTCTCACTAGCTAATAGCAGAGAGGCAGCAGTATTAGGCTTCTTGGGCGCTATCAGAAATTATCTCCCAGAGTTTACCTGAAAGTCTCCATGTGGTTTCCAGAGCCTCTCATCATCCATCCATAGGGCAAGCCTAAATTAACATGAAGTACACCTTAGTTGGAAGACTTTGATAAATTGGGTCCCTTTACTATGTGAGCTATTAGATAAAACAATCCTGTTACTTCATTTACTATTAAAATATAATTTAAAATAATGGATATAGAATAAACTGCAGTAAGAAAACAGTAATACAGTCTAAAAGGAGGATAACCTTCTGGTGTCAGGCAAGATGCTAATGCTTTATATGCACTATTTCATTCAACCCACTAAGCATCCTTTCAGATAACACAGGATAAGTAACTTGCTTACAAATTACACAAGTAACTAATGGGAAAGAGCTGTCTAAGTCAAATGCCTATTTTAATAGAATATTCTAATTTTAATTGCTATACTATATGCCCTCCCTCTGGATTACTATTGTTTAAGGGTGAAACAGATAGCATCAGGGAGAATACTATTGTTTAAGGGTAAAAAAGATAGCATCAGGGAGAATTAGGAAGAAGCCTCTCACTACATTTAGGAAAACTTCATTCAAATAAGGCTCTGCTTCAAATCCTAAAATTTGTTTAAATTGAAAATACTTTTGAGAAGGCCAAAGTAAAAGCATCAAAAATTACTAAAGCATTTGGAAATATGCTTGTAAGAGGAGGTTTTTGAGGGCTATTTAGAATTTTGACAGTAAAATGATGATGTGGGATTGGCTAATATATTTATTTTGAATGATGGAAGAGTAGTATCAGAATCCTACTCTTCACTTTATGTATTTAAAAGTACCCCCCTTCCATTTTTTTTTAAATGACTGAGCCTAATCTTGAGCATTTCAGTGCATTTGACTTTATTTGTAATGATTGATTTAGACAGTATCAACAGGAAGAGAGGTTTTTGAAAACCTAAAACAAAAGAAATAGATTTAGTAAAAGGACTTGTGCTTCTATGTCATATGAGTTAAAGAGCTAGTCTGAATTAATATATTTAAGTAGATATATTGTTTAATGTCCCATTCCAACTTTTCTCATTTCCTCCCCTTCATCCTGCCTTCCATCCTCTAATCCACCAACAGATATTCCTCAACAAACTCTTAACCAAACTGTCAGCCATGTCTACCCCCACCACCAAACTCATTCACTCAGATATGCTGTGTTAATACTTCATTCTTTCTTCTTACCAAACTTATCCTAAAAAAATAAATCACATGGCAGAAAGTAGCCTAAATTTTTATCCTCGGGAGTTTTTTCCAATTTAATATAGGTCAAAGTAATCATTTAAAAAATTAAACTTTATAATTTTACTGCCCCAAACCTCCCCCTATAAATAGTAGAGACATTTGGGAGGAAAATGTCACTACTCCTCTTCTTTTACTGTGTCCTCAAAAATGTTCCTAATTCTTAAGAGTAAATTTTAACTTTTAGAGAAGGTGTTTCCTTTTCTTTGAGTTGTATATTGAAGAGAATAATCATTGATATGAAAATAGGTCAAGTAATTGTGACTGGTTATGGATTACACAAAGAATGAATACTTCTCTGAATATGGGGAAAGAAAGAAATTACTTAAATAGTGCTACATGATATTTTAAAAGTCCTTTGTATATGTAAACAAGTGCCACATATTTGGTACGTTTTAGAAATTCCATTTTATAAAAATTCAAAATATAAAAAATCGTTTTTAAATATTGGATTCTTTATTAGTTTTGGAAATTTTTCAGAAAAAATTATTAGGCTAGTTAAACTAGTCTGCTAGAAATCTTGAAACCTGACTAAAGTGGATATTTTAGAAAGTTTTATTTTGCCTTTTATATTTGATCTGCATATTTAGTTTTACATTTTAGCTGCTAACTTTATCGAAAGATTTTTGAATGTTTAAGTTACACCTTAGTTAAGGACTGCTGAATTGTGTCCCCTAAAATATATACACGTTGAACTTCTGACCTCTCATACCTCACAATTTGACTATATTTGGAGACAGGACCTTTACAAAGGTAATTAAGTTACAATGAGGCCATTAGGGAGGGCCCTAATCCAATATGGATGGGATCATTATAAGAAGAGGAGATTAGGACACAGACAACACAGACAGAGGGAAGACCTTGTGAAGATAGAAGAAGGTAGCCATTGGCAAGCCAAAGAGAGAGAGGCTTTAGAAGATGCCAAACATGCCTACACTTTGATCTGGGACATCCTGCATCCAGAATTATGAGAAAATAAATTTCTGTTATTTAAGCCACTCATTCGGTTGTATTTTGTTATTGCAGCCTAGCAAACTCAATAACCTTTCAGTCTAAGAGTAATTTAAAATGTACACTCTGACTTATTATGGTCTTTATTTAAAAGTATAAATCATTAAGTCTTTAATTCCTAGAAATGTAGCTAATTTCAGACTGGTTAGTATGACCAGTTTCAGATGGAAAGATCCTATAAGGACCAAATGCAAACAATCTGAACTATAAGGAGTAAAAGATGAATTTAGTTATAACTTTGATAAAAGATATAAATTATAAGTGTTTGTGACCATTGCATGTTATCCATAGTTTTACTAAAAAGCCACTAAGCACGTGCTTGGTAACATTTACTGTGGTTGCAGTTCATAGTAGTCTGTACATCTCCTTTATCATATGGAAGGATGTCTCACCTGCCCTTATCTCCCAGATCTGTTAATTTCAGACAGACAATAGCTTTTAGAGAAGACATGGAAAGGGGAAGATTGCCTGGGAAAAGGTAGCCACCAGGGAAGCTGTGAACCATCTGTTTACATTTACAGGGGTTGTCTTGTCTGATCCTATAAAGCCTGTTGAATGAATACAAGTTCCCTTTGTTGCCTTATATTCCTATTTTTTTCTGATGCTTTATATAAGTATCAGAACTTAATAAATGATTTAATATGTATGAAGGGAATTCATACTACTCTCTTGTTATTCTTTTTGGAAGAGTAAATCAGTAAGGATTAAGAGTAGAGAATTATATAAGGAAATGTGGTATTTGGCAAACCATATTAACAATATAGATGCTATACTGTTACTATGTCTTCTGAAATCTGATGTGAAATATTTATTTATATTAAATCAGAAAATAGCATATTTTCACTAGATTTATGTGGTATTCTATGTATTCCTTTTTAGAATTTTTTTGTAACATCCATTTCTAAAGTTTAGTCTGCCTGGTTTATGTTCAAATGGTTTATCATTATTACAAAATCTGAACTCATATCTAAGAAAAAATTAGAGTAATATTCCACTTTTCATTAAAAAGACAACATTGTTTGCTAGCAGATTTTTTTTTTTCTGGATGGCACAAATAAAATTCTAATACTGATTTTGGAATTACCTAATAGTGTGCATACAGGAACAAATACACATGCTGCACAAACCTAAGCAAATTGTCTTTCTTCTCTTCACAAGAATTAAAATTTTGGTGTAAAGGTGTTTAGATTTAAAGGCAAAATTCAAAGAAATGTAACTCACAATAGAAATATAAAATACTCAGATCAATGTCTCTGTCTTTTGTTTCTTATTCTAGTTGTCTTCATATCATCTATTTTGTTTGATGTAATGACTGTCTGAGAATATCAATGGGTGTGTTTTTTAGGATAGAATAAGTACCATAAAATATATCCCCAAAACATACACTGGCTGAAACATAATGGAAGAGTACAGTAACCTCTGCTACATAACATGAAAAAAGTTTCTCTTTATTCCTGCACATGGATGAAATACTTTTGTTTTGCCATGGCCCAAAAAGAGAACATGAACTCATTCTCAGGTCCATATTGCCTGCAGTCATCTCATCTGGTAGATCAATTTAAAAACTAATATTTAATTTACCATATTAAAATTAAGTAAAAGTGATAAGTCTTGTTAGTTGCCTCTTCTCTGGGAGTAAGCAGCAGAAAACACATTCTTTTTTTTTTTAATTATACTTTAAGTTTTAGGGTACATGTGCACAAGCCAAATGTCCAACAATGATAGACTGGATTAAGAAAATGTGACACATATACACCATGGAATACTATGCAGTCATAAAAAATGATGATTTCATGTCCTTTGTAGGGACATGGATGAAACTGGAAACCATCATTCTCAGCAAACTGTCACAAGGATGAAAACACATTCTTGATATGTGGATAGGAGAATAAGTCTTTAAAATAATTCAACCAGAAAAAAAACACAAGTAATAAAGTGATTTTCAGGACCTCAAAATGGCTTTATCTTCCAGAAATATATACTGAATTCCTATTAGTTCAATTCTTTAGGTGATTCCTGAGGTTGATATAGACTGACAATTGCCGTTTGTGGCATGTGATATGGGAACCAGCATAAAATATTGGTACCAACACTACATAGTGATCTTCTTGAACAACTTCAAATTCATAAACTTCACTTTCACTTCCAAATATTACATTTTGATTCCTGAGAACTTACTCAAGGCTTATAATGAATAGATATTATTTAAACAAATATATTTTAGCTGTGTAATTTTAGACTAGCATAATGTCTGACATATAATAGTTAATAGACTTTTGTTAACTGAACTAACAGATTTCCACTTGGGGCTAAGTAATAATACTGCTTTAAAATTTCGATTTGAGAAGTTTATATTAAAATTTCATTCTCTAATGTTTTACAAGCCATTTTACCAAGGTAAAAACATTAAACTTCACAGCTGTATATATTTTTGCTGTGTACTATAAATATAATTCAAGAGTTTGCTAACAGCACTTATTACTTATCTTCTTTCCTCTTTCCCTTTTAATAGTTTTCATTATGAGCTCTTGAGGTATACATCGGACAGGAGCATTCCAAATAGCCTCTTTACTTTCTCTCTCTTCCCCCATTTGGTGATAGCTTATTGATCTCATATAAGTTAGAATTTTATTGACTGGTATTCTTAAGAATACATACATACATTTGTATATATATATATATGTATATACACACACATTTATATATATACACATACACATACATTTATACACACACATGCATATATATGTGTATATATGTGTGTGTGTGATATGGTTTGACTGTGTCCCCACCCACATCTCATTTTGAATTGTAATCCCCATGTGTTGGGAGTGGGACCTCGTGGGAGGTGACTAGATCATGGGAGTGGTTCCTTCATGCTGTTCTCATGATAGCCAGTGAGGTCTCACAAGATCTAATGGTTTTATAAGGGGCTTTTCCTCGCTTTGCTCTCCACTTCTCTCTCCTGCCGCCATGCGAAGAAGGACACGTTTTCTTCCCTTTTTCCCATGATTGTAAGTTTCCTGAGGCCTTCCCATCCATGATGAACTGTGAGTCAATTAAACTTCTTTCCTTTGTAAATTACCCAGTCTCAAATGTGTTCTTACAGCAGTGTGAGAATGGACTAATACCAGTGTAATGGGCCTTAAGGATACAAACACATAAGAATACACATACACACACACACACACACACACACACATATATATATACACACACTATTACTACTGGATAGTTAAATTGTACATAAAGTTATGACAGTCAAAGAGCACTGTATTTGTTATTGTGATGGTTAATTGTATGTGTCCACTTGTCAGGCCACTGAATTCAGATATGTGGTCAAATCTGGATGTTTCTGTGATGGTGTTTTCAGATGAGATTAATATTTAAATTGGTGGACTTGGAGTAAAGCAGATTGCTCTCTGTAATGTGGGTGGGCCTCATTCAATCAATTGAAGGACTTAATAGAACAAAAGACTGGCCATCCCCTGGGCAAGAGGACATTCTGCAGCATATAACCTCCAGAGATGAACTACAAAACTGGCTTATTTTATGTTTCCATCCCGCCAGCCAGTCCCTCAGATTTTGCACTTAGTGCTTGGTGACCTCTGTAGTCACATGAGTCAATTTCTTAAAATAAATCTCTTTCTCTCTCTCTCTCTCTCTCCAAACACACACACACACACGCACACACCCATGTGCTATTGGCCCTGTTTCTCAGTTGTGGTTTGAAAACTAAAGAAAATGCATGTTCTGTTGGTTAAATGATATATACATTAGAATAAATTCATGTGAAATTGTGAAAAATAGAAATGCAAGTACAGCTGGAGCTCTTAATTGACTTCAGATCTCTCTCTCTCTCTCCCCTTCCTGTATGTTAACAGACTCAAGTCTTTAACAGAGAATAACACCACTCCTATAAAGACAGGCTTTTCTGGCCTCCAATGCAGATAATTACATACGCATGCAATAGACTGCTGGTGCCTTCTGCCAGTTTATGATATGATGTCTAGGGTTAGAGTTTGTTTAACTACCTTGAACCACAAGCTAACTTTAGAAATGAATAAAAGAAGTCCATTTATGTTGTAATAATAAGTTAGAAGGAGCCTGGGTTTCCAAGGACATTTTGCACAGAGCCACCATACCAATCTTGGATTGCTTACTGTTGGACTTTTTACACATGATAAAATATACTTCAAATGTATCTAAACTACTGCTGTTTTGTATTTCTATTGCTCACAGTTTAACCTAATGCTAATACAAAAGTATGATCAAAATAACTTAAAATGGTTATATAATAGCCTAGATATTGCATTTTACACTATGAAATTCAGAGTTCATTAAGACACTGTAGAGGACATCTAGTCTTTTCATTGCCTGTGCTTTTTCTTTGGTAACAGCATCCTGACTTTCCTTTGTGAATGGTACAGAGTCTTGCTGTGATGCTCATTCAAGGTGTCCTAGCATGCAATGTCTTTAGCCCTCCCTGGTAACTTAAATCCTAAGTAAAGAGTGAAGAATAGAAAGTGTTTACTTCTGATGCAAAGTGGGAACACCCTAAGGAATTCCCCATCAGGTTCCTGGTATTCACAGCCCTGGCATTGCTCTGCTTGCAGGAATTTCTAAGCCTATTTCAATTTTATCTTTAATTCTATTGAGCTTCTAAGAGCTATCATATAACTTTTTTCTGTTTTGATGATTTTATTCAGAGTTTGTTATTGCTCATAAGAGAAAAAGAAAAAAATAAAGAAAAAAGGAAGGAAGGAAGGGAGTAAGGAAAGAAGGTAGGAAGGGCAACATTAAAACAACAAATTTAAAACTCAATAAGATACTGCAATGGATGAATATCTGTGTCCCCTCAAAATGTATATGTTGAAATCCTAATGCTTGGCAGGGTGCAGTGGCTCATGCCTGTAATCTCAGCACTTTGGGAGGCCGAGGCGTGCAAATCACCTGAGGTCAGGAGTTCAAGACCAGCCTGGCCAAAGTGGTAAAACCCCGCCTCTACTAAAAATACAAAAAATAGCTGGGCATGGTGGCGGGCACCTGTAAGTAATTCCAGCTACTTGGGAGGCTGAGGCAGGAGAATCGCTTGAACCTGGGAGGTGGAGGTTGCAGTGAGCCAAGATTGCGCCATTGGACTCCAGCCTGGGCAACAAGAGTGAAACTCCATCTCAAAAAACAAAAAAGAAAAGAAAAGAAATCCTAATCACCAATGTGAGTGATCCTTTTAGGTGGTATGGCCTTTAAGAGGTGATTAGATCATGAGGAAAGAGACCTGATGAATGAGATTAGTGTCCTTATAAAAGAGGCCCAAGAGCACTCCCTTTTCCCTTCACCATGTGAGGACACAGTAAAAAGATGGTTGTCTATAATCCAGTAAGAGACTCCTCATCAGATAGTTTATCTGTTGGCATCTCACTTTTGGACTTCCCAGCCTCCAGAACTGTGAGAAATACATTTCTGTTGTTTATTAGCCATGCAGTCTACAGTATCTTCTTTTTTTCCCTCAGCCTCCTGAGTAGCTGGGATTACAGGCACTCAACACCACACCTGGCTAGTTTTTATATTTTTAGTAGATATGGGGTTTTACCATGTTGGCCAGGCTGGTCTCGAACTCCTGACCTCAAGTGATCCACTAGGATTACAGGCGTAAGCCACTGTGCCTGGCTAGTCTACAGTATTTTATTACAGAAGCCCCAAAAGTCTAAGACGGATACCTTAATCATTAAGCACCAGGTTACACCAATTACTTTGTAATTTGCTTATACTTTTCCTTCTAAATTTGGAGAAAAAATATTTTTCTAATTTTCTCTATAACTTTCATAGTTTCCAGAATTAGTCTATGGCTCACAGATAATAGACTCTGTCTTTAGTATTGAAAACCCTTTTATATAACCTCTTAGTAAAACTCATCTATTAGGGTTACTTTGAAGATCAGAAAGAAATACTTTAAAACATTTCCTAAGATAAAATGTTTCAAATTAAAAGGTGATTATAGTTTTTCTAGAACAAGAAGACAGTATACTTCTCAAGTATTATTTTCTTATTCATTTATTAGAAGCCATTCATCAAAAACTAATCTCTGGAAAGTATTTGGAATTTTTTTAAACTATCTGTATGTGCCATCTTAAAGTTATGGTAAGAACAAATTAGAATTTTGCCTGAAATTTTGTCACTTACAAGAATTTTGTTAACCAAAAAAAGTAGGGAACTATAAAATCCCTAAATCTTTCGATCATGACAAACAAGGTTTATATATTAAGCAGTGTCCTGTTCAAGAGGAATTGTACAGTTGTACAGAAATGTGCTTTTTGGTGTTATTGGTTATTGATCTAGATCAAGTGAAATACTTCTTACCCATCGCTCTGAGTGAAAGATGTAACACACATTTTTCTTGGTTTCACAAAGACTGCTTCTTGCTCTTATATGGAGAATCTTAATACCAGAAAATGAGATGGACACATTTTGTAGAAAACAGAGTATTTAATGTGAGGTGAAAAAGACTCAAGCCCATACAAGTTAAAGGAATATATAACTAGGTTTATTCCTGTCAGTTATTTGCCATCCCTACCTTTGCCTTCTACATTTTGTATAAGCGAGAAGGAAGTATTAAAGTCCTAGGTGTTCTTAAGTTGGAGTTTGATAGAATTTTGGCCCATGAACTTGGATGAAGAGATTACTTAAAATAAGCTGGGCACAGTGGCTCACGCCTGTAATCCCAGCAATCTGGGAGGCCAAGGTGGGCAGATCACCTGAGGTCAGGAGTTTGAGACCAGCCTAGCCAATGTGGTGAAACCCAGCCAGGCATGTTGGTGCACACCTATAGTCCTACCTACTTGGGAGGCTGAGGCAGGAGAATGGCTTGAACCAGAGAGGTGGAGGTTTCAGTGAGCTGAGATCATGCCACTGCGCTCCAGCCTGGGCAACAAGAGTGAAACTCCATCTCAAAAAAATAAAAATAAATAAAATAGAATAAGCATTAATTAAAGAAACTAAAGAAGACCAAATAAATGGAGGGCTATCCCGTGTTCAAGATTGGAAGAATTAATATTTTTAAAATGTTCATACTGCCCAAAGAGATTTACAGATTCAGTGCAATTCCTAGCAAAATTCTAATGTCATTCATCACAGAAATAGAAAAAAAAAAATCCTAAAATTTCTATACAACCACAAAAGACCCAGAAAAGCTAAAGAAATCTAGAAAAAAAGAACAAAGCTACAGGCACTACCTGACTTCAAAATATATTACAAAGCTGTAGTAATCAAAACAACATAGTATTAGCATAAAACAGACACATTGAGCAATGGAATAGAATAGAAAGTCCAGAAATAAGCCCATTTGTCTACAGTCAATTGGTTTTCTAGAAAAGTGTCAAGAACACACAATAGGGAAAAGACAGCCTGTTCAATAAAGGTTGTTGGAAAACAAAATATTCACATGGAGAAAATGAAAATAGACCTTTATCTTACCCCTTATACAAGAATAAATTCAAACTGGATGAAAACCATAAATGTAAGACCGGAGACTGTAGAATTACTAGAAGAAAACGGGAAAAGCTCCGGGGCATTAGTTCGGATGGACCATAAGCTCCTTGAAAGAAAATGGCATTCTGTTCACTCTTTTGGTTCCCAATTAGTTGAATAAGCATATTTTAATGAATGAATGAATGACTACTATAAATGCTGTAAATTCATAACATTGCTTTGCTATTCACTCCCTTCACAACAATCCTGTGTACACTTATATAGGTTTATTTCCAAAGTTGCTAGGTGAGCTGAATTTAGACACTTGTTTATTACAGATTGCAATGACTAGAGTCATTGTTTAGTTCTGTGGAGCTGCTGTAACAAATTACCACAAACTACATGGCTTAAAACAACAGAAATTTATTCTCTCACAGTTTTGGTGGCTTACAAGTCCAAATGCAAGGTGTCAGCAGGGCCACCTTCCCTCTGAAGGAAGGATCCTTCCTTGCCTCCTCCTAGCTTCTGGCTTGCAATGGGCTCCTTGGTGTTCCTTAGCTTGTGGCAGCATGACCCCAATCTCTGTCTCTGTCATCACACAGCCTTCCTCTGTGCATCTCTCCACCTTTACAAATTTCTCTCTCCTTATATGGACAACAGTACTGGATTTAGGTCTCACACTAATCCAGTATGACTTCATCTTTATTTGATTACATCTGCAAATACCCTATTTCCAAATAAGTTTACATTCACTGGAAATTCAACATCCAACACTTATAATCCTAAGTTGTACTTATATAGTTCTTCCTATGTGCCAGGCACTACTTTAAGCACTTTACCTATATTGGTTTATTTAATTATCACAAGGGTTCTATGAAGTAGGTACTATCATTATCTCCATATTGTAGAATAGCCAACTGAGGCAGGAAGAGATTATATAGCCTTCATGGTCCCATTGTGACATGGTCACATGGTCAAATAGGACTAGCCTTTCCCTATGGTCACATTTTAGATTCAAAACCTGAACAATTGGCTAAAATGTTCATGCTTTTAATCATTACAGACTACAGTCTCTCAGAGAAGATGGGACTCATTCAATGAAGCAAATATTTTGAGGATCTCTTTTGTTATGAAACATATGCTTAATGATAAATCTAGAGGGATGAAGATAAAACTCTAACATTTTAAGATATATATCTATATATAACTATATAACTATATAGATATATATCTTATTTTCGTTAACTTGCATTAAATGCTTCAATATGTAACACAGTCATCTTCCTTAGGAAGCGTATACTTGTGGAATTCCTTGTGGTATCCCTGGGAATCCCTTTACCATGTATCCATGGCATTCTGCCTTTACTGGGCTCATTTCTTCCAACTCCCTGGAATATTTATCAAGGGAAGTTTTTCCTTTCTTCCTCTATAATATATATATAGCTATATAAATATATATACATACGTGTGTGTGTGTGTGTGTAACTTGGGAGATGGTTTGGATCTGGGGACAGACTGCTTATCCTCTTGGTGTGATCTTGGATGAATTATTTAAAATATATATATATATATATATATTCGCTTCAGACTTGTGAAGTGTTGAAGATTAAACAAGTTTATTGTGTATAAATTGCTTAAAATAGTGCCTGGCAAATATACTATTTTTATGCCCTTAATTATTAACATTACCATTATTAACATTACCATTACTATTGAAAATAAATTCTAAATTATTTATTTTACATAGATGATCTATTAGGAGAAAATAGACCTTTAAGTCAAAATGAATATTATTTTAATATATGTTTCACTTCTTCCACCTAAACTTGATGAGAATTGCTTATTTGCTTCAAAATACCCATAAACATCTGGACTTGAAAAAATATTCTTCTGTCTCCTGCTGTCTGGTGAGATTCTTCTCACTCCAAAAGTGGGGCAGATGAAACCAGAAGGATAGGTATATACAGCATAACTTATGAGTGCCTAAGTGTTAGGTCTGTGGCTGTCATCTCTCCCACCTTCTGTGAAATTCCTCCAGTTGGCATAGGAAGTGATAAAGGTTCAGGAATCCTTGGATAAATATAAACACAAGTTTGAAAACTGTACGTGTGAGTTTGTTATAATGACTCATCCAGATGCAAGCAAACAATCTCATCAAGCTCTACACTTGCTGGATTTCTAGAGTCGCTTTCTTTTATGCTTATGTATCAAAGTATGCCATACACCCTCAGAAGTTTTTGTTCTTTCTAGGTGGCAAAATTCCTGAATAAATATGTATTTAAATTAATATGTAACAATTGAATTTCACTTAGAATTGTTTTTTTCTGATGTCTCACCTTTGTTACTAGCTTAGTGCAAAAATAATTGTGAGTTTTGCAATTACTTTTAATGGATATTAAATATTAATGTTTTTCCCAGTACAAACGTAAATAAGGGCTTATTTGTTTGATTTTTATATTTCAAAAGAAATAGGTCATTTGCCTTCAAAATGAACACATTGATGGCTTTCAGCTAGTGAAGTAGAAAATTTGGAAGTGATATGCATTTGGGACATGAATTTTACTTTGACTAAAAAGAAACCTTATTAATTATATATTATCTGTCTGGCCCACTACTGTCAATGTGATTTAAAAGATGAATGGTTAAGCTAGAATAGTGAAGAGCAAAACCACTGTACATATGTTATCTGATGTTTACACAAGCATATTTATAAAGTAATGTTTAAATGTTGGGGCACATTTGCATTTATTTTTTCAGGAATAACATAAAGAATGTGGGAAAAAGAAGTTTTAAGATAAACTATTTTTAAGTTCATATGTAGACTGTATGCCTTGTAGCAGAGAATACAAGTGTGTACAAAAATAATTATTCCCCTCCCATATTCACTATGGTGAATAGGTATGAATGATGAAATTTCCCTACTTGGAAAATATTTGCTTTCTTTGTTCTGCTACTTTGGGCCTTAACCAAGGTCTAAAGTACAGTAGTTTGGGGGTAAAGATGAGAGAAGAAAACTTCTGTTTCTGCCTTTAAGTAAGAAAACAGATACTGTGCAGTAATTTCTAGTAGTGTTAGATTCTTTCCTCAAGTATATTGTTCTTTGCCTTTGCTTTCAGTTCAAAAACGGTAGCTTGGGGACAAAAAGCAAAACCTTAGAGTAGGAAAGGAAAAACTTCCCTTGATAAATATTCCAGGGAGTAGGAAGAAATGAGCCCAGTAAAGGCAGAATGCCATGGATACATGGTAAAGGGATTCCCAGGGATACCACAAGGAATTCCACAAGTATACGCTTCCTAAGGAAGATGACTGTGTTACATATTGAAGCATTTAATGCAATTTAATGAAAATAAGCAGATACTATATACTGAAATGCACATATGCGTTACAGATTGGAGCTTTTCATCAGTAACATAATAACTCCCCTTAGGTTTCACAGACCTTTCCCAAACAGGCAGACAGACACATGTGATACTTGTGGAAAAAGATGGCTTTGCTTTTGTGAGATATGTAGTTGGATTAAGCTGATCAGAACAGAGGTTGTTCATTTTGTTTCTACTCAATAATTTCTGGCCTCCTGACAAACCTAATTTACTTTTTTTTTAAAAAATAGAAAAGTACCATAAATATATGAACTACATAATGTATGAATCTATTAGGAAAATTGGTCATTTTCTCCACGTATGTGTAATTTGTTTTGTTATATAACACATTTATCATATATTGTCTGGCTATTTACCCCACAAAAATAGGCATGTGAGTTATGTTTGCACACAATCTCTAAAATATAACTATCCCTGATGTGCAAGTATTTTTGAACTCAGAGGACTGTGTTGTAATTAATACTGATGGAGAAACCAGAGTTAGAAATGTCTTTAGCAGACACTATAACACATTTCCAGCTTGGGCCTGGACTCACTGTAGGTGGCACTACACATGTGCAACACTGATTGAAAATAACTGAGCAGATTTAACACAATCATCTAGAGCAGGTATCAGCAAACTTTTTCTGTAATGGGACGGATAGTAAACATTGGGATTTGCAGGACATGTACTCTCTGTACAACTCTTTAACTCTGCCACTACAGGCAAAAAGCAGCCACAGACGATGTGTAAATGAATGAATGTAGCTGTGTTCCAATAAAACTTTATTTAGATTTGGCTTATCAAGCCCTGATCTAAACATGGCAATTTAAAAAAAAAAATTGTGAGTTTGGAATGAATTTGTCCATAAATGTGAGTGTCCTTTTGGATTTACATTTATTTCTACTTACTTGATGTTGTTCTTTCCTTTCTTACATTTTAAATTGTTGATATGGCCACATGTTTTGTTTTAAAATGCAACTATTTTATTTTTTCTTCAAAATGAAAAAAAACTTAGGTTTTTTTTGCAAGCAAAATGGGAAAAGTATTATTTTTACTATAATTATTAAACCATAGACATGTAAAATCCACAAAATGGATTGATGACTTTGGAAATGCAATATAATACCAAAGGTACAGGCTGTTTCAAACAGTCTGTACATACTGGGTTAAAACAAAAACCAAACCAAACCTTAATTCCACCAGCAATGAAACGTGTCTGTGACTTTGGTAGAAACATCATGACTTGCTCTAACATGGCAAAATCCACAAATCCTCTCTAGTGCTATATGGAAATATCCCACCAGGTCCCCAAGTCCGGAGGTGAGGTGGAAGACTGGTTGCACCCAGTGCAAAGCATTTGCATCACTGGACCAACTTCCAAATCGATTTTTACAAATATGTACAAATAGACTAGGAGCAGTGGCTCACACCTGTAATCCCAGCACTTTGGGAGGCTGAGGAGGGCAGATCACGAGGTCATGAGTTCGAGACAAGCCTGACCAACATAGTGAAACCCCATCTCTACTAAAAATAAAACAATTAGCTGGGTATGGTGGCACACACCTGTAATCCCAGCTACTCAGGAGGCTGAGGCAGGAGAATGGTTTGAACCCAGGAGGCAGAGGTTGCAGTGAGCTGTGATCACACCACTGCACTCTAGCCTGGGCGACAGAGTGAGACTCCGTCTCAAAATAAATAAATAAATACATACATACATACAAATAAGTTACAGGCACTTGAAATGCCTTTGGCTGGAATAACCCAACATTGCAAGATAATGTATTACCGAGTGTCCAGGCTCAGGTTGGGTTCAACAGGCAAGGATTATAGTTCTCTCAGACTCTCTCAGAAGACAAGAAACTGTGGGATTAGGTTTCAGCCAAAGCTGTCTTCTCAGGATAATATTTAGGATTGCTCTGACACAGTTTATTGGGTCTGCCTTTGATAACAGTATAGCAAAACACTATTATCACCATCGTGAGGAGGAAGTAACTGGTATGCCTGAGATGCAAATTTATTAATGAACAGTCATCATCTGGAGCAATAACTTATGCTTGGTATTAAAAGCATGATAGCCTTTTTCAATGGGCCTTTTCTAACACCAGAAAAGACTGTAATCTTGAGCGTATTCTGTGTTGGCCTTTCTGTCAGTTCTAAAGATCTTGCACCAGACTGTGGCATTGCTGTATGTGTCAGAAACACAGTGTGGTGACTGCACAGTGACGGGGAACACACCCGGGGTGTCCATGATGGTCATGCAGGCTGTGAACACCATCTGCTCATGGTGACCATCAGGAGCACAGCTATCTGATGTCCAAGCTGCAGGCAGAGAAAAGGTAGTATTTATCTCTTCATAGGCTTCTCTGTCGGAAAGTCCAATCTGATGACCTAAAATGTCTGAATACAGATGAGTGATGCCATGAGAGTACCCTCCAAATAATTTGAGTGGGTCCAGGGTTAGGGTGATTTTGACCGAGATGTTAACTGGGCCTGAATCCTCCAGGGCCTGGGAAGACCTGGTAGATGCTCTGGAGATGCTCTGGCCTGCATGGTCATTATGCTTCCTAAAGTTTTGGTGTCATTTTTGAGATGGCTTAAGGTTTCATTTTCTGATGCACACAAGTCCAAATCATTAAACCATAGTGGAAAATTATTCCAATCTTCTGCCATTTCTGATGACTTAATCTCCTTGATTTTGAAGAAACAGTCCAGGGTTGGGAAAGCTATGCCATGGTGCCCACAATGATCACAAAGACCACCAAGGAGGCTGACCGATGATGTATACCTTCAGATTCTCCAGGGGGTTGATGTTAAAAATTATTCTGATAAGCTCCACCCAAACTTGGCTGGCACCTGTGTGCCTGCGGGCCCAGCCAGCCAGCTGCTCAATGGTGTGCATCAGTCCCAGGGCCACTGGGCACCAGGCTCCCCAGTGTGCTGGGGGCAATGTCCTACCGGGTCCATAGGGCCAAGGTGAGGACCAGAGACCAGCCGAGCTCCTGAAGCTGCAACAGGGGGTCTGCTTGACTCCTGTAACCACATTTAAATATTCTTAAAAATTGCTCAATCTTGAACTTTCCCACAGAAATTCCTTTGTTGAATGTCTTTAATTAAATGTAGTGGATATAACCTGTTATATTTTAGAAAGTTTTAATAGAGGCTAAGATGTATGCAGGACAAGATAGTTAAGTAAGGAATATGAGACATAGGGTTACAGTAGGATAGAAAATAGTAGGATAGAAAATTAAGATGTAATATGATGAGATGCACAAAAGACAGTTTATTAAATTCCATTCACGTGCTAGATGTAGATCACGTTTTTATCTCAAAGCCTTCTAAACAGGTAATGTGAAAAAAGAAACATGATTTACGTCAGAATGTTCAAAAGTTGAAATCTTATTTGTGCCACCAGCAAAGTACAATGTGGGATTCCTAATTCCAAGATATGAGAGAAATTTTTCTTGTGGTCTCCATCACTAAAACAATAGTAATGTCCTTGCAATTTATAAAATCTTTGTAAAAGGAGATTTTTGGTAAACACGTTGGTTGCTTAGGGTACCTTAACTGAAACTTTTGGTTAAAATATTGGTTATATAATTGCTTCAATATTACTTTACAGTTGACCCTTGAAAAACATAGGGGTTAGAGATGCTGACCCTCTGCTCAGTTGAAAATTCATGAACAACTTTTGACTCCTCCAAACCTAATTACTAATAGTCTACTATTAACCAGAAGTCTTACTGATAACACAGTCGATTAACACATATTATGTGTATGTATTATATAATGTATTCTCACAAATTAAGTTAGAGAAAGGAAAATGGTGTTAAGAAAATCATAAGGAAGAGAAAATATATTTACTGTACAATAAGAGGAAATAAATTGATCATCATAAAGGTCTTCGTCCTGGTTGTGTTCACACTGAATAGGCTGAGGAAGAGAAGGAAAAGAAAGCGTCGGTCTTGCTGTCTCATGAGTGGCAGAGGTGGATGAGGTGAAGGAGGTGGAAGAATAGGCAGGAGAATTAGGTATACTATGTGTAACCTTAAGGAAATACATTGTAATTTCTAACTTTTTTCTTTTTCATTTCTCTAAAAATGTTTCTCATGGTACCAATACTCTTTACACCATTTTACTTTAGTTTTAGCACTCATATAGAAAAGTCCATGTTGTAAAAGAAGTCCAAAGCAGCCCTAAATAATCAGAACTCTCTGCCAAGTTGTCTAATGTCAATTTGTTTTCTGGTACTGCTTCTTCTATGACTTCTTTCTCATCACCTGGGACTGGGTTGGAAATACTGATCTCCATCAAGTTCCTTCTGTTCATACCTCCAGTGTGATGTTTATTAGCTCTTGAATTTCTGTAAGATCCACATCTTGAAACCCTTTCCGCCCTACTTTTTAAAAAATATATCCAGAAGCTCTTTCATGATTTCCTTGATTGGCTATGTTGTAAATCTTGTGATGTCACAGAAATTTCTCCAGCAGAAATTTATTGCTTTGATCTTGATAAGTTTCATGACTTTTTCTATCACAATGATGACATCTTCCGTGGCATAATTTTCCAGGCTCATGGTCTCTCCATCGTGTTTCTCTTCCACAGCTTTGACAATCTTTTTTATAGAGTACCATTTATTATGAGCCTTAATAATCCTTATGACCCCTCGATCTAGAAGCTGAATAAGAGATATGTTTGGCGGCAACTAGACTTCTTTGATGCCTTTGGTGTTGAACTCATGGGGTTCTGAGTGGCCAAGGGTTTTTCTAATCAAAAGAATGCTAGAACGCAGCTCTTTACTAGAAAGGTACCTTCTAGCCGGGAGGCTGAGGCAGGAGAATGGCGTGAACCCCGGGGGGCGGAGCCTGCAGTGAGCCGAGATCGCGCCACTGCACCCCAGCCTGGGCGACAGTGAGACTCTGGCTCAAAAAAAAAAAAAAAAAAAAAAAAAGAAAGGTACCTTCTGGCATCAAGGACAAAGCATCAATTGAACCAATCCAGAAGAACGGTTCTTGTCCAGGTCTCTTTGTTGTAAAACTAAAAGACTAGTGGCTGGTGTTTATCTTTCTCTTCAAGGCCTGGGGGTTTGCAGCTTTATATAAAAGGTCAGTCCTGATCATAAACTCAACTTCATTTACATAAAACAGTAGAGTTAACCTATCCCTTTCTGCCTTAAATCCTAGTGCTCACTTCTCTTCCTTATTAATATCCTTTAAGACATTTTTTTTCCAGAATAGGGTACTTTTGTCTACATTAAAATCCCCTTCAGTTCAATATCTTTTCTCCTCAATGCTTTTCTTTTTTTTTATTTTTTATTATGCTTTAAGTTTTAGGGTACATGTGCACAACTTGCAGGTTAGTTACATATGTATACATGTGCCATGTTGGTGTGCTGCACCCATTAATTCGCCATTTAACGTTAGGTATTATCTCCTAATGCTATCCCTCCCCCCTCCCCCCACCCCACAACAGGCCCCAGTGTGTGATGTTCCCCTTCCTGTGTCCATGTGTTCTCATTGTTCAATTCCTCAGGGATCTAGAACTAGAAATGCTTGTCTTAATGGGAATTCATCTGCTATCTCTTGGTCAATAGAAAGTGCTTCTCCTTTTGATACTTTTTAAGCCAAACTTCTTTCTAAAACTATTAAATCATTCTTTGCTGGCATTAAATCCAGCTTTAGAGTCTACACTTTCCTTTTGCTTTGTCATAAAATGACTTCGTTTTTTATCAAATCATGTTAGAGTCTACCTAGGCTTTAACCATATTAAAGTCTAAAGACTCTATCTTATTGCTATAAAGAAAGAGCGTTTCTTATAGCAATCTTGTATCCACATAAAAGCTACATTTTCAATATAAGATAATAAGATATTTTGCAAAAAGTAGGTTTGTTCACCTGCTGTCGTAGCTGTAGAAAGGGCTTCATGTATCTTTTTTCTTTCTTTTTTTTTTTTTTTTTTTTTTAACAATGATCCTTACCCTGGATTCATTTATCTTGAAATGGCAGGCAAACACAACTGCAGACCTCAATTTAAAGTATATGTCAAGCAATTAACCTTTTTTCTTGCAATTTCATGACTTTTCTCTGCTTTTGGGAGAACTTCCTGCATCACTAATGGCACTTTATTTTGGGTCCTATCATGTTATTTAAGGTTTCTGATACTGCACTAAACGTGGCAAATATATGAGTATAATGAGAGATCTCTTTTTACTGTGATAAACAGTTTACTGTAGTGAGGAACTGCTCACATAGAGATGATTAACATCACAAGGTGTTTTCAGCAGATACTCACTACACTTCAACTCACTGCAATAGCAACAAGAGGTGGCTACAAAATTATTACAGTAGTACAGTATGTATTGCAGTTAATTTTATGTGGTTTTGATTTAATACTGGATCTTTACATTTGTTTACATTTCTCTGGACTGTGAATGAGGTCATGTATTTTCAATAAGTGTGTGTATAAATTTTGATAAATTTTAACTTTTGTAATAGATTTTTGTGTACTTTATGGTAGTAAAGGATAAAATAGAATAATATCTACATATATTTTACTCATTCATGACATATCTAACTTTTTATTTTTTTTTTTTTAGTTATTTCTAGGCTATGAGGTTTATCTGTGAGTTTTTTCAAATTTTCTCAAGTCTCCTGAAAATTTTCTAATATATTTGTTGAAAAAGATCTGTGTATAAATGGTCCTGCGCTGTGAAAATCCCTGTTATTCAAGGGCCAACTGTATTTTGAAGAAAACCTTAGTGTTAATATAACAGATCTCTAAAGGGGCAATGATAAAATGTGTTAAATAAAGTAAAAGGGAAGATTGGAGATTAAAATAGTAATTGGAATTAAACCCATCTTCAATGTACTGAGAACTGTGGCTCAGAAAACACCAGAAGCCACAGAATCTTTGGAAAAGAATAGAGGAAAAAGCCTTAATGAGTACATTATTTCTTATGGCATAGGTAGCCTTTTGCCCAAATCATAAGGCAGAGGAATGCTCTCCTGGCAGCCCACTTAGGGAGCGAGAAACAGACAGAGCTAAGAATCAGGCTGGGACAGATATGAAGATAATACTGTACTTGGGGTTTGTACCTCAAAAACATGTAGGGAGGAATAAAGGCAGCCAGAAACCAGAATTTAGTGCAACACCGGGAAACTGAAAGCAACAGGAGTGGAGTCATGGGATTTCTGTATAAGCAGAGACAGCCAGCTACAACTTAGTTTTACAGTATAGTAAGTGAATAGGTAAAGTCAAGGAGACAACAAAGCAGTGAAATGGAAACAGTAGCAGCAAAATTCCTTGAATTAGAAAAAGAACTCAAATCTAAAGGAAGTCTTAAAAACATTTTCAAGAATTACCTTTTTAGAGTTATTTCTCTCAGAATATGATCACCTTGGCAGTAACAAGCTTGGAATCCCCAAAAAGGATGAATAAAAAGCACCTGAGTACATAAATGCATAAATATGAAACAAAAGGAAAATAGATAGAGGTCAGATTTCTATTGTAAAATATTAACCTATAATTGAATCTTAATATTTGTCTATAGGTAGCTTGGGTGAAATTATACGTGTCACTTTGTGTAGGGAAGAGCTAGCATTTACTAGGAGAAAAAAAAACACTTCATTTTACGTTTGCAACTTCATTTAAACTTTGGAAGAATGCTGATACTTGCATCTAAATCACAGGACTATTAAACAGCTTTCCTAAGGCCTCACATCTGTGTGAGTCAGTCTTGAATTTTACTTCCACTTCCCTGGCTGACTCCTCTCCAGGGCACTCCTTCCCATCACAAGTTGACTTTGGATCTGGACACAGCATTGTTGCAACAAGAATGTAAACTAGAGCAACTGCTGCGCTTTGAATCCTGACTCAGCCACTCATGCCTTTCTAGGACTTAAGGCATATTAGTTACTTTTCCTGCATGTCAGTTTCTGCATCTATAGAGTGGGATGACAGAACCTGCCTCACAGTCACAGAGTGAGGATGAAATGAGACAGTGAAAGTCCAGCACTTCTTTGGAGCTGGCAGGACTGCCATATCTTAAAGTTCCCATTAAATATCTGGACAGGGGCAAAACTGCAGCATTGTATTAGAAGCACATAGTAAGCACTCAACATGAAGTTACTGTGATTCAAACAAAGTAAAATGGATATTTTTGACAATATTTATTGGCTACATATGACATTATTATAGCTCCTTCTACAAAAAAATGCAAGAAATCTTTGCATCCCACCAAAAAATAGCTAAAATGGGAATTTCTTATCATTATAATTCAACTTTGTTTAATTATATCCTAGACAACGAGGGATTTAGTTTATTTTCTTTAGCTATTCTAGTAAAAGCTTCACATACAAATGTTCAGTTTCATTCACAGCTAATATTTTTTTTCAATAAATAACATAATGCTTCTTTTACAAAATACAGTTAGAATCTATATTTGCCTGGCTTATCATAAGTAGTCACAGTTCTTGCTCCACATTCATTGAAGTTAATACAAAAACTTGTTAGAAAACCAACAATCTAACCACAGTAAGTTATGTAGATTTTAAAGTCATGTAGATTTTACCAAATATTTCAACCCCCCTTAACATAAACTTTTATAAAATACATTCTGGGCTGAGCACAGTGGCTCATGCCTATAATCCCAACACTTTGGGAGACTGAGGAGGGCAGATAACTTGAGCCCAGGAGTTCAAGATCAGCCTGGGCAACATAGTGAGACCCTGTCTCTACAAATATACAAAAATTAGTTGGGCATGGTGGTACATGACTGTAGTCACAGGTCTTTGGGAGGCTGAGGTGGGAAGAATGCCAGCACCCAGAAAGTTGAGGTTGCAGTGAGCCTTGATCACACCACTGCACTCCAGTCCAGCCAGGGCAAGGAGAGCGAGACTGTTTCGAAAATAGATACACACGCACACATACACACACACACACACACACTCTCTCTCTCTCTCTCTCTCTCAAATTCTTTTAGTTTTACCCCTTTAAGATCTCCCTGCAATTGCAACCTCTTTCTTCTGTCTTCCCCACACAGTCACATCCGATCCTTCCTATTTTGCACAGATTCTCTCCTTAGTTTAAATTACTTACTCAGGAAAACAAACTCAAAAATTAGCTAATGTTTAATGAAAGCCACTGAGGAAACAGCTCAGCTGAAAGAAAGAGCTGAGTCCCTTGTTTCTCAGACGTTGCCTTCCTGTTCTCACCCTGAGAGAGGTCATCTACCCCAGTGAAATCTTTGTCAGAAATAGTTTCAATGCTTGAGAGATACTTGAAGCTACCTATTTGTGCGTTTTGACCACTCTGTGCCCTTTCTCTCTACCTGAGTGTTCGTCTAGACTGAAGTAGCCTCAGAGTGGGGCTAGCAGGCCCTCCATGGTGTCTATGCAACCCTCTGTCCCTGACCTACCAGCAGCCAGCACAGACTGAGGCAGCAGTATTCAAATAGGATGAAAAGATGTTCATAGCTTATTTGAATGTTAAGTGTCTTTCTTTATGCAGTTGCTTTGTTGTTTATATTGTCATAGAATAAATAGTATGGTGGTTTATTTTTGTTTCTTTTGAAAAGTGCATAGCTGATTTAATGTATATTCATGTTTCATAATGTATTCTCTGACATGTCTCTATATATGTATTCTCTATTCTATATATATACTCTCTCTCTCTCTCTATATATATATATATATGCCCTTCTGGCATATGTGGAGGTTACTTTATGATCTTGGTATAGGGGAGATGTTACAATGTCATGTTTCTTAAGCCTTGATGCTGTCTCATTATTTTTACCTAGACAATATATACTCTTTTCCAGAAACATATGCAAATGTAGGCTTCTTTATGAACCCTTCCTTTCCCTTCCTGAGACAAGTTAATCACAGCCTCTTCTGAATTGCTTCTATTGTTTGCTCCTCAAAGGCATTCCATATTGTTCTAATATAAATTTTCTTCTCCCTGACTCTTACAGAGGTATTCCTGTTGCGTAGAAAACTACCTGCCACATAGAACATGAAACATTTATGTTAATTGAATATATTGAAGCCAGTGAGGCAGATTACTGGTTTGATTTTTCAGATATTAATTTTGATAAGCAGTGGTTTTGCAATTGGTTTTTAACCAGATAAAGAAAAATGTATTTAATGTAGATGGGCACAAGTGAACAACACTTATGATTGGACTTGCAAAACAAAAATCTCTATGTGCACTTTTTTTGAAATCAAGGCAAACCAAAGGATTTTTTTATAAATATTGTTATTCTACTAGAAATTATCACTTTTCCGCTATTGCTGTCAAATTTGGTGGTTTATATTGTTCAGTGTAGATATGTTATCGCAGAAATTATATTCTGACTTTCCTCAAAACTAGCTTTGTGAACCCATGTGTGTGTGCGTGTGTGTGAGGGAGTATACAGAATAGAATTAATTCTTGTTCAGTGATCGCATTGTAGAAAGTGCATTGAACAACGGCCAGTGGCAATTATATGTGTGCATGTAAACACAGCAACACACCAGCCCTGGCCTCCTTCTGGTGCAACAGACAGTGTCATGACTTTACTACGTCCAGTGGAATTAAAATTCGACATGTGTAATTCTATCATTCATCAGTTTCTCTTTCTTAGATATGGTGATAGAGTACATTATTTATTATAGAAAAATTTAAATTAATACCTATAAACTGTTGCAAAATAATTCAAGAATACACCAATTAACCTTCCTCCCATTTTGGAGTAATTTCTTTAAAATAATTTCTGTCTTCTAAGTGGTTTAATTCATTTTGCTTGCAACCATTTCAAGAGCAGGCTGTTGTCTTTATAAAGCTCTCTAAGCGGGCTCCAAATTTGTGAAAAGAAGAAAATGTCTTTACAATTCTGAATATTTCTGTAACTTTCAAGAGATTCTTGTGTTATTTGCCTCATTTCCCAAAGTGTTAGATGGAAGTGAAAATTACTCCCTACTAATAATGCCAACACTATAATTCAGTTACTTTTCTATGCTCAAATAATTACCTGACATTAAAATTAAGAATAACCAACTTGATCTCACTTAACATTACGTTCCGGTCTTTCATCTTGTGCACTGATGACAGCTGGAGTCCTGAACTACTCTGCAATATTTCCTTCAAAATACCAGCACTGAGGTATAGTCTTGTGACAGTTAATAAAGACAGGAACATGGCATAAAAATCCTCTAAGACTTAATCACAATTGGATAGATAACAATAAAGTATTCTAAAAATGTAATAAAATGTCTGTATTGATGATAATGAACCTGGAGGTGTTTTCTGGAGAGAAGAATTGTGTTTATAATTACTCCTCAAATGTATTAATTTTTACTTATTGGGGATTCCAATGGTATTGCTGATTTTGTTAGCTTGGTTTGACTTTGGGTTTTACAATTTTTTCCTTAACTCCCATGTCTGTATTGAATATTCTTCACTCCATCCTCATCATCACTGTTCATCATCATCACTGTCCATCATCACTGTCCTAACCAACATCACTGTCCTAACCATGATTGTAAACAGTAGGACTAAAGAGAAGGAAAGTATCCTTCCTTTCATTTACACTGCTTACTTTTATATGTAACATATCTCTTACATAGTATTTTGTTTCCTGAAAATGGGCAGTTTTAAGATAATATGAAAGAACTTATTTCCCTTAAGATTAAATTATACGAAAATGTTGAATCTAAATTCAGGCTTTATAATCAAGCTAGAGGGAAAAATACTCCTTCTGGAGTTCAAATTTTTGGCAGCACTTTAGGATGGGACTGGTGGCTGTGATACTGGATAGCTACTGAACAAGAAATAACATCACTTAAAGTTTGGAGCCCAGTGCTAGTTTGTGCCAAATTCTTTGTCTTCATAAATATTTATGAGTGATTTCTGCCATCTCATTAGAATGTAATTCAAAGACAACAGGTGCAAGCAATGATTGCTCAAGCTAGGCCAACTAACTTTGTTACTGTGTTCCAAGTTTTACATTTAGAAGAATCTGTAGAGAGTTGTCTCTGTGACATCTTTGCTTTACTTATTTCATTTAAAAGATGTTGGTTGGACACTTCTAAATTTCAGTGACCTGCTTCCAGTGAGCTGTAGTCTAGTTTGAAAAACAACTGCTAAAGGAAAAATTATACAAATAATCCTTTAGTTACATTTGAGAAGAGTGTCATGGAAGAAATATAGAGTGAACTGTGAGAGTCTGCCCCATGCAGACTGTTAAAGAAGGTGTACTAGGACTTGCAGAATGAGTCGGAGTTCACTAGGCCAAGTGGAGCTGAAAAGGAATGGAGGGAGACCACTCAGGAGAGACTGAGATGCCTGGGTTAGGGTCTTGAGGCAGAATGGCACTTGCTCCTCCTAAAAGCAGAAAGAAGACAACAGTGGCTGGGGCACAGTGAGTCAAGGAGGGAAGGTGAGACTAGAAAAATAATCAGAAATTAGTTCTTAAAAAGTTTTGTAAGTCATGCTAAACAATCATATTCATCGAAGGCATTGGACAAATATCTATTGATGGCTTACTGTTACTGTGTGCCAAGCACTTTTCTAGGTGCTGGAAATATGGCAGTGATTGAAAGAAAAAAAAACACTCTCGCACTTAAACGACATTAGGGAGACAGGAAATATGTAAGTGAGTAAATATATGGTAGGTCAATAAGGGTTATGGAGAAAAATAAAATAATGAGTATATAAAATTGCAAACATGGCCGGGCGCGGTGGCTCACGTCTGTAATCCCAGCACTTTGGGAGGCCGAGGCAGGCGGATCACGAGGTCAGGAGATGAAGACCATCTGGCTAATATGGTGAAACCCTGTCTCTACTAAAAATACAAAAAATTAGCTGGGCATGGTGGCACACACCTGTAGTCCCAGCTACTGGGGAGGCTGAGGCAGGAGAATCGCTTGAACCCAGGACAGGAGGTGGAGGTTGCAGTGAGCTGAGATCGTGCCACTGCACTCCAGCCTGGGTGACAAAGAGACACTCCGTCTAAAAGAAAAAAAAATTGCAAACAAAGACGTGCTTTTTTACTAGGATGCTCAGAGAAAACATTATTATAAAGAGACACGTAGGTAGATAATTGAAGAATGTGAAAACTGAGTAACATAGATATCTTAGAAAATGATGATTCATTAAGCAGGAGTTTTCAGTCTGGCCTCCCTCCTAGAATTCAGGTAGCCTATGATCTTGATTTGGAAAAAAATATGGAAATATTCCTCCCGATAACCTGTATGTGAAATTTAGTGTTCCCTTCAATTTTGAATTTTATCAGTAATCCACAAGAGTCTTAGCAGCACCTGTAATGTTGTTACTCAATTTACAGATATTGTATTTTATATAACAGTGTTAAGATACCCTGAAATATCATTTACTCTCATCTCTATTTTGGCATTATGATTATTCTTAGATGTACTGCTAGATCTCATTTTGATGAATTAATTTAAAAGCATATATGTTACTATAAAAATTTTCTTTAAAATATTTTTGATACTTTTGTTTCAATATTACATTTGTAATTCTGTGAATTTTGTATGCATTATGAAACATCATTCTGAGAAACCTGTATCTGCTTTACTCAACCCTCCTTCCAGGAAGGGTCCATGGTGCAGAAAATATGAAGAGTCTCCATGTTAGAGGGAATAGGGAGAAAAGCCCTGATATAAAAGTGTACTTGATATGTTCAAGAGACACCTCCGAGAACAGTGAGGAGGAAGCAGAGGGGTAGGGCAGGAGTGGTGAAAAAAGAGAGCGGGAGGTAGAAGGCAGATCAGCCGATCATGGCAGGGCTTTGCACCTGCACAGTGAGAGGTTATTAAAGGGTTTAAAGTTAGGGCACCAAATTAAAAACATTCAGAAATCCTAGTGATAAAGAGAAATATTAAAAACTAATTAATACCAATAACATTTTACCTAACTGAGCTAATCGCCTTGCTCCCTATGAGAGCTATGAAAATACATTGCTTTCCTCCAAAGCACTTTGCATGTTAAATCAAATGTTTCAGGGTCAAGGCTGTGCTATATACTTTATCAGTTGAAAATTAAACCTTGTGAATTAGAATACTATCTAGAAACAATTTCCTTCTCTGTTTTCAATTTTCTACATGCTGAGCTTTCTAAATTCGCATTTGCCTTTTTTTTAACCAATAAATTCACATACTTTTCTCTTAATTTATTTTACATCTGCAGTATCGGGTTTTCAAGTGTAAGACTTGAAGTTAAATGGCAGCATTTACTGTCTTACCTACTAGGAGAGAAAGCACATGTGTTTTTATCAGCTCTGCCACTGTGTGATTTTTAACACTGCATTAGTCTGGCCAGGCCTGCCTGTACTTCTCTGTGTTCCTCTGTGACATCTCGTCCTCCCGCTCACATTCCAATCGAGCTGTTCATTACCCTCAGAGTGTATTCCAATGGATGTTTCTTTCTTGTGACATGTGAAAAATCATTTTCATTCCTATTACACAAACCTTTCTAAGTTACCTCTTCAGGTTTATTTACCAGCTTATTTTCTCCCTCCAGTCAAGAAGAGCCTGGTTTTAACTGCTTTTTTTAAAAAAATTAGTAAATCTGATGTTATTTCCAGTATTGTTCCAATAGAAAATTTATTCTTTTAGACTTTTCATAGATTCAAATTTCAATACATTTTTTAAATCATAATTTATACTTTTTTCTTTCCATGATATGTTTGATTTGTTTATCTTCCTCAATTTACTTTCTTGATACATTATTTTCTTTTTTTCTTAGCTGATATTTATAGAACTGTTAATGACTTTTTTTCTAGGATAAAGAAATAGCTTTTAAACACAGAGAGAAATGAAAGAATATAATGATTTGCAAAGAGACATTACTCAAGTTTTCTCTTGGCAGCTAAGAATTTTGAACAGGCTTCTTAGAATTGAAACAGCAGCTTGGGGACCACAAACTTGGCCATAATAATGATTGTTTTTGTTCACTCACTTATCAACTATTGAATGAGTCTTTACTATATATTAGGCATTGTGACAGATATTTTGGGACACAGAGATGACCATGCTTGGCATGATTTCTTGCCTTCATGGTACTTGCAGTAAAAAGGAAAAGGTAAGCATTAAGAGAAATTATGTTATGCTCAATTATTACAAGTTTAAAAAATTTTTCAAGCCCTTAAAGGCTTGGCGGAAATGCATGTAAGAGGAAATCAGCATGACTTCTCTAAGGAGATGATGTTTACAGTGACCCCTGAAGAATGCATGCTGGTAACCTAGGTGATGGGAGCAGGGAACATTTCGGGCACATGAATTGGCATTTTTATGCATAATGACTAAAGCTGAGAGACTGCAGGGGGCAGTGTTCAGAAATGAGACTGAAGCATTAGGCAAAGCCAGATCATGGAGGTCATTGTAGGCCATATTAAGCATTTTGGATCATGTTTCCACAGGAAGTGGGAAGAAAATAAAGAACTTATAGCATGAATGTGAAGCTTATGACTTGTATTTTATAAAAGCAATGTTTTGAAAATAATATGTGAAATAAATTTAAGAAATAAAAGAGTAAACCCTGGCATATTTTTGAAGGAAATAATTTCAGGGGTAGCTTTTAAATGAGACAAGAATGAATTGTACTTACTTAGGCAATATAAGGGAAGCATAAACAATAGAACCCAGTAATTGTGTGTGAGGTGAGGACAAGAAAAGAAATAAGGATGGCTTAGAATATTGGACTAAACACTTGTATGGGTAATAGTGCTTAGTACTGAGCAAGGATACACTGGAGGAAAGCAGTTTTATGGAGAAGAAGAGGATTATGCTCTTAGTTTGAGTCATGTTGAGCTTGAGATGTTGGTGAAAAACTCAAATGGAGATCTCAAGTGGTCATTTAGGTATATGAACCCAGAGCTGACTTGTCTGGGTTTAAGACAACAAGGAAACATAGAACATAGATTCAGTGAATGAACAAAGCCATGGCTTTGAAGACAGTGAGCCCAGGAAAGGGCCCAGAAAATGGTTCTGGGAATTTAACATTCAAAGTTGGTGAATTTGTGCATGGATGAAAAATGTTCATGTTTTGTCAGGTTCAGTTGAATCTGGCTTCTTACACAGGGATCAGATACAGGCAGGGGCATGTGACTTTGCTCTGCGTTAAGACTAAATAGAGTATTGTCAGAGTGTTTCAAGTTCTTGAACTGTCCAGTAACCACATGTCTGGGGTACAAACCTGAGAGGGCTGGAGTCCCATGTGAGCCACATGAGAGTGCTAGTTCCTGGAGATTCGGGTCTGTCAATCTAAGACCCAGATGGGGAAGGCTCATGAAAAACACTGGAAAAGTTTACCTCATTATTGAATCTTTTCTCCTTACTGGATGACTGATTTGGGAGGCCTTCTCTAAGTTGTCTAAGTCTCTAACGCAGAAAAAAAAAAATGTGGCAAGGAAAGTAGAAGAACAAACTCACTGTCCTTTCTGCTGCACCACAATGCATATTAAACTCTGGCTGGCGCCTGGGCATGGTGGCTCACGCCTGTAATCCCAGCACTTTGGGAGGCGGAGGCATGCAGATCATGAGGTCAGGAGATCGAGACCATCCTGGCTAATATGGTGAAAACCCATCTGTACTGAAAATACAAAAAATTAGCCAGGTGTGGTGCCACACGCCTGTGGTCTCAGCAACTCGGGAGGCTGAGGCAGGAGATCGCTTGAACCCAGGAGGCAGAGGTTTCAGTGAGCCAAGGTCATGCCACTGTACTCCAGCCTGGGTGACAGAGAGAGACTGTCTCAAAAAAACAAGCCAGCAAACAAACAAAAAAGAAACTCTGGCTTGCTTTCATATCCAGAACGACAGAGGAACCAGAGTCAACCAATGTACCAGCAACTTCATGTGTTGAAATAAGCAAAATTGCCTGATTAGTCTTTCTTCCCCTTAACCTGCAAAACCCAACTGAGGGCTTAAAATTTAAATAGAAATTCAATTTTAATAAAATTGTACCTCTTTGATACTTATTTATCATTTCTATGTTTCTTTCTTCTGTTTTTTAAGATATTCTTAAAGCGTTAAATGTTCGCCGAAGGGAGCGATATCTGAAATATTCTAAATATCAATCAACTTAAAATCCACTGGTACTTATAACTGACTTCTAAAGAATGAACAAAAGGCCGCATGGTGGCTCACGGCTGTAATCCCAGCAATTTGGGAGGCAAAAGAAGGCAGTTCACTTGAGGCCAGGAGTTCAAAGCCAGCCTGGCCAACATGGTGAAACCTCATCTCTACTAAAAATACACAAATTTGCTGGGTGTGGTGGCATGCACCTGTAATCCCAGCCACTCTGGAGACTGAGGCAGGAGAATCACTTGAACCTGGAAGGCAGAGGCTGCAGTGAGTGGAGATCACACCACTGCATTCCAGTCTGGGTGACAGAGTGATATTTGGTCTCCAAAAAAAAAAAAAAAAAGAAGGAACAAACAACACTGCCAAAAATTGATGAATAAATCTGGGATAGATACTGGAGGCTTTTAGTAGACATTGAGGGAAACTACATATTAGTAAAGTTTGTGGGGTTGAAAGGGTATTGGCTCTTTGGTATGCAGATGCAAATGTTTGCATGATTAAATTCATGATCATTTAATGTTAAATTATTAGGGAAAATAAAGAGTGGATGAGGGAAAGAATAACAATGATAATTATATCTCAGCTCCTTTCTTAGTGTTCAGTAGTTGGTTATCTTCGTGGGCACATACAAATGTTTTTTTTTTTTTTTCCTGTGATTTTCATGGACTTGTATTAATAATATCTAGGGAAAATCTTCCATATACATTAGAATATATTGCTATAATTTCAGTTTATTTGAACTATTTAGATGAATAAGAGGAAAGATAACTGGAATTAAGTGTACTCCATGACTGACTAAGAAGTATCTAGAAATTAACTTACTCAACCATTCCACATTTTCTTACTGAACGTCTGCCACTTGCCATGGCCCGCTCTCTCCTCATGCTTGGGGTGCCACAGTAAACAAAACAAAGTCTCTGCTCATGTGGGCCTTACGTTCCTTTGAGGAGAAATTGTTTTTGATTGTTTGTTTGTTTTGAGACGGAGTCTCCCTGTCGCCCAGGCTGGAGTGCAGTGGCACCATCTCGGCTCACTGCAGGCTCCGCCTCCCGGGTTCACGCCATTCTCCTGCCTCAGCCTCCTGAGTATCTGGGACTACAGGTGCCCGCCAACTCGCCCGGCTAATTTTTTGTATTTTTAGTAGAGACGGGGTTTTCACTGTGCTAGCCAAGATGGTCTCGATCTCCTGACCTCGTGATCCGCCCGCCTTGGCCTCCCAAATTGCTGGGATTACAGGCGTGAGCCACCGCGCCCGGCCAAGGAGAAATTGTTAATAAATAAACACAGGACAAACAAGTAAACGTATAGAGTGTTTCAGTGATGCTAGGGGCTATGAAAAACATAAAGTGGGGAAGACCACGGAGATAGAGTAATGTGTGCGATTTGATAGTCATCAAAAGTTGCATTTGAGCAGAAGCCTGATTAAAGGAGAAAGGGAGACTTGCCAGTCTTGGGGAAGAGCATTCTAGGAGAACATCAAGAACAAAGCACCTAAGGCAGAAACATGCTTTGTTTAAGATGAGCAAGGCAAAGTGCCCTTCATACTCATCACGCCCTTGGTCAATTTTTGTTTTCTTAACACTGACCTGTCCTTAAGCAAATGCTTAGAGGAAAAAATGAATTATGTAAGTAATTAAATTCATTTTATAGACATAGATATGATAGATTGAATATGTAATACTTTTTCTGACATAGGTGAGTATGAGAGTGTGTTTCTTTTTCAAATTATGCAATTATGCTTTTCAGTATAATGTTCCAATGAATGTTAGTTCAACACTCAGTAATCATCATGATATAAAATGTATCTCTATTTCTGTGGTTCTCTTTAGAGTGATTTACTCTCAGAGCTGCTTTGCAAAATGAAACACATCCTTTAATCCATGTAAGTACAGAACAATGAAGTTCTGTACACCTTCAATACAGTTTGTGTCTGAATTTTTCAGTCCACAGAGCCTGCAAACTGTATTGGGCTATGGAATGGTGGACTTACTACCGATTCCAAACTGTTTGGAACTGGAGATTTTTCTCACAGCTGTGGCTAGGTATCTGGTAAGTGGTTTTAAGATCTCATCAGCCTCAATTCCTGAAACAGTTTCTTGCTTTACTGCCTTACCCTGCCTGCCTCCATCACATGAAAAGAAGTACAACTTTCTCTTCCTGTTAGTCTAGCTGCTTAAAAATAACACATTCCAGCAAGGAGGGAGGGAGATTACAAGCAACAGGACATATGAGACTTGCCAAGGGGCCAGCATTTCCTGGCTCACAATTGCAGGAAAGGCTTTGCTCCGTTATCAATGGGACCTGGATGCTTTGATAGGCAATTGTTTTAAAAGCTGAACAACATTTGCAGTTGAAATATTGTGTGTGTGATACAAGGCTTGTGTGGAGGAAATATAGCACCAGATGGATCAGACAATAGTCTTGTCTGATGTTTTGTTCTTTTTTACTGGTAATAAAATTAAAAACTCAAGAAATGGCCATATACAACTTTGCTTTTAATAAAGTCTCTGTTGTTTTAGAAAAGAATGGTGTAACTGTCATGAACAATACAGATTTCCTTTTCAATGACTGTTGATTTTAAAATGTACTGAGTTAAAATAGAAATTGACCAGAAACAATAGAATGGCTGTGACACCATGATCATTTTGAGTAAGGACATTCCTTATGAAGCACATTGACTCCATCATCTCCAGCGAGATTAGAAAAAAGATTGACTACTTAGAAATATACTCCGCCTTTAAATAGAATAGAACCATGACATCCAAACAATTCCTGCTGTTTAAAGAATATCTTGACTAAGAGTGTTTTGTTCTTGATTCTGGCTCCTAGGGAAGGTATATAAATAAATACATATACATATTTATATATGTTATATTTACATTATATAGTTATACAGAGAGAGTATGCAAATTATTAAATTTTATTTTTATTGAATATATATATATACACACACACACACACACACACACACACATATATGTTCTCCCTTTCCCATAAAATTCATTAGTTGTGAGGCTCTTTCTGGAGTATGGATCAGGAAAATAAACTGTATGGAAATAGTAGGTGCTAAATAAGTATCCATGGCTTCCACCTCCTCTCCATTGTTGTTGATTATACTGAGAATTCTGATAGTGAAAATGCTTCATGAATCAGTATATATAATGTATACTAGCAGAAAGTGACATTATGATATCCTAAAATAAAGCAAATCATTCTGTAGAAGCTAGTGTTTGAGAAAGTCTGTCTATATTTTTTGTTTTGGAAATTTGATCTGGTATATGTATAAATCTCCTTTTGCCCAAATCTTTCAGAACATCCTGAATTCTGAAGATCCTACTTAAGTAGCAAAACTTCACATTTATAATATGCTTAAGTAAATGTATAGAAAATCACTCTATAGTCCTGCCATAATTCTTCTTTGAGATATTCTGGAGCCCTTAGAGGTTAAAGGTGGTAGGTAGAATCATGAGGGTAGTTTAAAGAACCTTATTTCCAGGGAGAAACATATTATCTGACATACAAAAGAAGAAAAAATATTTTATAATCAAGTTGAAGAAGTTAGAATTAAAAAGAGAATCAAGCAAAGTATTTAAAAATTGACAATATTTATAAAATAGAATTAGGTTCAGACTTAATATTTACTTTTATTTTAATACTGACTCCTGATGGAACTTAAAAACAGCTGGCTTTGTTGATCTAATGGTTCCATGTAAGCCTACATAGGCAGAGTCAGAATCATTAAAGTTCCATTCTCATCAGATTTATGCTTGAGAAAACAGTATTCTCTTATAGTAATTTATTTTAGACACTTCTTTGTTTGGCTTAGATATATTATTAAAATGACAGAAAAGGATGAAATGAAATAGTACAGCAATTACACAGTTTAGAACTTTTCATTAATAGAGAAGGATTGAACTGCATCTTTCATTACCACCATCTGTGTTGTATATAGCATTTTAAGATTAATAACCAGGCGGGGTTTTGTTTGTTTCTTTGTTTATAGGGAATTCAGACCAAGATAGGTTTTCTCATTTCTGAAGAATATTGTTTAAAAAAGGACAATTATCTTTCTTGCATTGCAGGGACATTCCCAAGGCCTTCCCCAGACTATCTCTTCCCCAGTAAACCTACAGTGGTGCCTCAGCACTGACTTATTTTTATTCAAAATAAAGAATACATTATCGTTTTACCTAACCTAGTAAAAGATTTTTTTTTTCTTTAGTAATGGCCTGTTTTCATCTTCTCGAATGCCAACTACAACATTGGTTTAAATTTCAATACCTAAATAAGACTCTGGGTGGAGAAAAGATGTCATCTGTGTTTTCCCAGCAATAATTTAATATTCTGAATTTCATCTCCTCCTAGTGGTCTCATAGAGTAAACACCGTTTCCAGTGTGGGTGGATCACTTGATTCGATTCAATTCAATTCAATTCAATTCACTTTTGTTCAATTCAATTTCATAAGTATTCACTGAATACTTTGGAACAGATGATCACTCTTTTAGATGCAGATTGAAAAGTACAAGGAACTCCTATCTTTACCTCAAATAAATTAATATTATGAGCCAATGACTTTAATAACCAGTTGTGGCACTTTTATTTAGTTCTCTTGATCTTTTAAATTAAGTGGTAATACAGCAGTGGCTCACGCCTATAATCTCACCACTCTGGGAGGCCAAGGTGGGCAGATCGCCTGAGCTTACGAGTTCGAGACCAGAGTGGGCAACGTGGTGAAACCCCATCTCTACAAGAAATACAAAAATTCTCCAGGCATTGGTGGCATGTGCCTGTAATCCTAGCTACTTGGGAGGCTGAGGTAGGAGGATGGCTTGAACCTAGAAGGCAGAGGTTGCAGTGAGCTGAGATCATGTTTCCACACGCTGCACTCCAGCGTGGGCAGTAGAGCCAGACCTTGTCTCAAAAAAAAAAAAAGTAGTACAATTCTGCATTTCAATACTAATAGTTACAGAAGCTCTCCTGTGCAAAGATGGCAATACTGCTGAAACTAAACCAGTGTTTGGCAGATAGAATCACTGTGCTAAGGTATCAAAGTCTAAATTCAGAGTGTTTTGGGGGTGATTGAATGTAGTGAAAAGCATGGTGCAGTGAAAGGTTTCTAGAAAGGCACAATGTTGGACTGGAAACACATTAGTTTTTTGACTGGGAGAGGAAACACTGCTTTCTAGTCCTGACTTTGCTACAATTGTGAGATCTCAGATAGTTACCCAAACACCTCAGTCAGTCTCCTCAATCAAAAAGTGACGGGAAAGACCAAGTTCTCCCTAGGGTTCCTTCTTGTACTGGATTTATACAATTCTGGTTTTTAAATTTCTACAGGATAATACCCAACTTGTTGTCAAATAGTGACGGGCTTCAAATTGTCTTTTGATTGCTATATGATTTAATAGGACTAGAATCCCATTCCTTAGTGATTTTTTCATTATAGAAATCTCAGTTTTTAGTATGATTTTTCAAATGCAAAGTGAAATAATGTACAATACAGATTAATAGTGATATATGAAATAAATGTATAGTAGATAAAAACCAGCATATCTGCTTACCTCTCAATTATTAATTTAAACAGCAATAATTACTTAGTCACTAATAAATTAATATAAACACTTCAATAGTACTTTATTAAATTATTAGCAAATGCAAATTTATGTAACTCTCTAAACAACTTGTCCGAGTTAAGTATTATTTTTTATTTCTCTCTTTTATAAAAACAGAGAATGAAGTAACTTTCTCAAGGTCTGAAAGTGAATAAATGAACAAAGCTAGAATTTGAAGTGAAGAAGTGTCACTACAGAGTTCATGTTCTAAATACCAGCAACTTACTGCCTGGATGCAATGCTTCTAGCCCAATGGCCATGTCTGTCAACGTTACCTTCCATCACCTCCACCCCAGTGTATCCCTGACCCCAAACTAACCAATAAATCTCTCTTTCAGGAAATTGGAATAAAAACTCATAGCTACATGTGCTTGCTATCAGATTAGATTAATGGCAGACCCCAGAGGACAAACACTCAAAAATAAGTCATAAGGGATCTTGTTCAAGCCTTCCTGGGGCATAGTACTTGAGATTGTTCTCCAAGTCTATGAGGTATTGCACTATCTTCCTTTAAATTTTTGATGTTTAATTTAGTTTTGGTTGCTTGTCATCTACAAACATAAACTAATACAAACAAAATAGAAAACAAATGCATTGAACCAGAATACCACAATTAAAAAATATGTATTACAGGTACTCATCAAGACATTGGTACTGTATTTTGTTTTTAGAATATATTTTACAATATAAGGTGAAAACTATGTTATATAAGTACTTTCTTAAGTTTCTTTCTTCATTCTCATTCTAGCTTTGAGCTTTTGGTATAAATAATCCACCATGGAAAGATAGAATAAAGAAGAAAGAAAGGAAAAAAAGGGAGGGAGGGAGAGAAGTGGGGAGGGAGGAAGGAAGGGAGGCAAGTAGATACCCAGTTGGAAAGATGAAATTTGTAATAGCATTTTCAGATAATTGAATTTGTTGTTTTTAGATATTAGACAAAACTCAATGTGTGTAATTTATTAAAGGTAATGTGTAATGTGGAGCCTGAATATATATTTTTTAGTACTATTACATTAAAACCCCATTATTTTAGCTTCCACTTTGAGTGGATCTTTTATCCCTGGATGACAAACTAATACCATGCATTGGTCAGTTGGAAGATATTGGTTCACTAAGTTGTAGCAATCTCTTTTTTTTTTTCTTTTTTTGAGATGGAGTTTCACTATCACCCAGGCTGTAGTGCAGTGGCACCATCTTGGCTCACTGCAACTTCTGCCTCCTGGGTTCAAGCAATTCTCTGCCTCAGCCTCCCAAGTAGCTGGGACTACAGGCACCCGCCATCACGCTAGGCTATTTTTTGTATTTTTAGTAGAGAGGGGGTTTCACCATCTTGGCCAGGCTGGTCTCAAACTCCAAACTTCGTGATTCACCCGCCTCAGTCTCCTAAAGTGCTGGGATTACAGGCTTGAGCCACCACTCCCGACCACTTGAAGCAATATCTTAAATCTGAACACAGTGTACTACCCAGTAGCTAAAAGCTGAGTTTATAAATATTACTGCCAAACTCATCTCATAATGAGAGGTGACAACGTGCTAGCAGCCCTCACTTGCTCTAGACACATCCTCAGGCCAAGGCGTCCACTCTGGCCGCACTTGAGGAACACTTCAGCTCGCTGCTGCACTGTGGGACCCCCTCTCTGAGCTGGCCAAGGCCAGAGCCAGCTCCCTCTGCTTGCGGGGAGTTGTGGAGGGAGAGGCGTGGGCGGAAACCAGGGCTGTGCGCCTTGCTCATGGGCCAGCATGAGTTCCGGGTGGGCCAGGGCTTGGCGGGCCCCGCACTAGGAGCAGCCAGCTGGTGCCGCCGGCCCTAGGCAGTGAGGGGCTTAGCACCCGGGCTAGCAGCTGCAGAGGGGGTGCTGGGTCCCCCCGCACTGCTGGCCCGCCAGCGCCGTGCTCTAATTCTCGCTGGGCCTCATCCGCCTCCCCACAGGGCAGGGCTCAGGACTTGCAGCCCGCCATGCCGGAGCCCCCCCCAGCAGTGGGCTCCCAAGTGGCCGGAGCCTCCCAGATGGGCGCTGACCCCTGCTCCGCAGCGCCTGGTCCCATCGACTGCCCAAGGGCTGAGGAGTGCAGGCACGTGGTGTGGGACTGGCAGGCAGCTCTGCCCATGGTTCTGGAGCAGGATCCACTAGGCAAAGCCAGCTGGGCTCCTGAGTCCAGTGGGGACTTTCAGAACTTTTATGTCTAGCTGGAGGATTGTAAATGCACCAAGCAGCACTTTGTGTCTAGCTCAAGGTTTATAAATGCACCAATCAACACCCTGTGTCTAGTTCAAGGTTTGTAAACACACCAATCAGCACTCTGTGTCTAGCTCAAGGTTTGTAAATGCACCAATCAGTGCTCTGTGTCTAGCTAATCTAGTGGGGACTTGGAGAACTTTTATATCTAGCTTGAGGATTGTAAATACACCAATCAGCACTCTGTGTCTAGCTCAAGGTTTGTAAATGCACCAGTCAGTACTCCTTATTTAGCTAATCTGGTGCGGACTTGGAGAACTTTTATGTCTAGCTCGAGGATTGTAAATACACCAATCAGCACTCTATGTCTAGCTCAGGGATTGTAAATGCACCAATCAGCACTCTGTCAAAATGGACCAATCAGCTCTCTGTAAAATGGGCCACTCAGCAGGATGTGAGTGGGGTCAGATAAGGGAATAAAAGCAGGCTGTGGAGCCAGCAGTGGCAACCCACTTAGGTCCCCTTCCATTCTGTAGAAGCTTTGTTTTTTTGCTCTTTGCAATAAATCTTGCTGCTGCTTACTCTTTGGGTTGATGCCTCCTTTATGAGCTGTAACACTTACTGTGAAGTTCTGCAGCTTCACTCCTGAGGCCAGCAAGACCACCAACCCACTGGGAGGAATGAACAACTCTGGACAGGAAGAACGAACAACTCCAGATGAGCCGCCTTAAGAGCTGTAACACTCATAGCGAAGGTCTGCAGCTTCACTCCTGAAGCCAGCGAGACCACGGACCCACCAGAAGGAAGAAACTCTGAACATGTCCGAACATCAGAAGGAACAAACTCCGGACACACCATCTTTAAGAAGTGTAACACTCACCGTGAAGATCCGCGGCTTCGTTCTTGAAGTCAATGAGACCAAGAACCCACCAGTTCTGGACACAATAAGACTTGAAATATTGGGAAACTGTCAGGCTTATGGTAGCAAATACAAATCTTCCAAACCCTAATATTTTGCTTATAATCTTGACTTGGTTGTTGGAAACAAGTGTCGTCAGTTATTTTAACATTAAGTTGTTTAACATTATATTTAACATTACATTTCATTCATTTATGAGAAAATGTCTGACAAATACACAAGTCTCAATAACTACTATTTTTTTCTGTCAGTCATTCTTTAAAGCTAAAATGGTGTCCATTAAAAAAAGTAGCTGGTTCAGCTCACAACTCCGCTGTGCAAGGGCCTCTTCTCATTTCTCACTTTTGCAATGTGAGAAAAACATTACACATTTTATCATAAAAAATATTAAATACATGTGTGCTCAATTTAAATGTAACAATATGATCGATATTTACTGCTTCATCAACGATATATTAAAGTAAAACTGGATTAAAAAATCCGAGTGGCAATGAAGAACGAAAGGACCAAGAAGAGTATAGCATATTTGGGTTTCACTGCCTTGGTCCATAATAAAGCACCAGTAGTTTTACTCAGCATTATTTTTATACCTTCAGGGCAAATGTTAAAACAGTGAAATAAGTAAATCCTATCTATTACTATGATTAAGTTACTATGAAAACAGTTTCGATTTCATTAAGCCCAGTAAAATCTGTTGGAGACCTCCAGACCTCCATGATCTATATTTTGAGAACAACTGACAAAGAGGAAGGGCATAGCTCTGAATAGGATCAACCATACGACCTCATGTTAATAAATAAACAGATAAAATTAAAGTGACTTATTGACATTTCTAATAGTAATTATCAACCACAGGTGCATGACTTGATTCTTAGGAAAGACGGTATTGTGGGTAAAACTTAGATCTAAAAATATCTCTAAATGATTTTCATGTATTGAGAGTTTTTGCTGTTTCTCCCGAAAAGGGAACAAAAAAGCTTTTCCCCCCCAAAAAAGAAAGTGGTAAATTACGTTACTTACAAATGTCAAAATATTTAGTCTTCCCCATAGAAGAATTGTATATTCTGACTCTGTTGATATCAGACTTAACCACATGATTTGCTTAGCTAATGAAATGTGAGAGGTAATGGGTGCTATTTTTAAAAAGATTTAATATATTTCATATTTCCCATTTCTTTTGCTACAAGCCTAGTAATTTCCCAGAGTGAAGATTATGTGGCTCCAAACACAGCCAAATGGTCATGTAACATGAGTGTAGGCAACAACACATGGATTGGTGAAAGCCATTGATATTTTGGGTTTGCGTTTTACTGTTGCATAACTCAACCTGCACAGGTACAGCCTCAGTGAAATGTGGTGCAACAGTCATAAGAAAAGCAGGCTAATGTAGAGATGCAAGGATAAAAGGAAGAGACCTCACTATGAGACGATATTAGGGGTTTCTGAGATAAGAAAAATGATAAGGGCATTACAATTCAATAGATAAACGTGAATTATTGGAAGAAATAAAGGACAGAATTCATGCTGCAAAAAAATGAAGTTAGAAAACTAAGTAACAACCATTACAGTTTACACTTATGAACTGCTTATTATATATACCATATCTGTGCTAACTCTTTAGAGGAATTGTGTCACCAAATCTTCAAATGATTTTGAGCTATTAGTACTGTTATTGTTATTCAACTCATGAAGAAAAAGGATCTATAGAGATGAAAATATTTTCTAGTTTGGACCAGGATTTAATCCCATGCAGTCTGAGTTACAAAGCCTTATCCCTTAATCACCCTACTGCTTCTTTCTCTTTTTCTTTCTTTCTTTCTCTTTCTTTCTTTCTTTCTTTCTTTCTTTCTTTCTTTCTTTCTTTCTTTCTCTTTCTTTTCTTTTTTTCTTTTCTCTTTCTTTCTTTCTTTCTTTCTTTCTTTCTTTCTTTCCTTCCTTCCTTCCTTCCTTCCTTTCTTCTTTCTCTCTCTCTCTTTTTCTTTCTTTCTTTCTATCCTTCCCTCTTTCCTTCCCTTTCTTTTTCTTTCTCTCTCTCTCTTTTTCTTTCTTTCTATCCTTCCTTCCTTTTCTTTCTTTCTTTCTTTCTTTTTTCTTTCTTTCTTTCTTTCTTTCTTTCTTTCTTTCTTTCTTTCTTTCTTTTTTCTTTCTTTCTTTTTTTCTTTCTTTCTTTCTTCTTTCTTTCTTTCATCTCTTTCTTTCTTTCTCTTTTTCTTTCTTTCCTTCTTTCTTTTCTTTCTTTCATTCTTTTTCTCTTTCTTTCTTTTCTTCTTTTTTATCACTCAGCATTGATTTCCTCTTCATAACAATTCTAGAAATTTCCTTTGGAGTAATATCCATCACTCATTTTCAATCATTTGATTGGGGTAGAGTTCACCAGATGCACAGTGGTTGGTTCAATTGTGGGCACATTTAAATTAAACTATTTTGCAGTAATGATGGTACAGGCCAGTTCCAACATTTGAGAAACCCCAGCTGTGAAACCCGAGTTCAAGGCACATTACTTGAGCCTTGAACCAAACCATACCTGAAGTCAGATTGTCCCTGGATGCTTCGAGTTTGTGAAACTGAATTCCTTTTTATGCTTACATTAATTTAGTTCAACTTTTCTTTCACTTCCATCTGAATTGTTCCTACTGTAAGTCATTTGTCTTTTTGTTTATGAGTGTGTCACTCATTAGATGATAAACTCTTTGATAGCAGAGGCCATTTCTACCTGGCTCTTCTTTTTCAAGACCCAGGACAAGATAAAGACGACAGCAAATTTTCAATAAGTAACAGAATAATCTAATTTTGTTTTGCTTGATGTAATAGTAATAAAATGAACACAATGCATTTAATTCTACTGTTTGGTCATTTGCTGGAGTAACATTTATACATTTATGATTATAGTCAATGGAATGATCCCTCATCTTTAGCCAAATTGTCTGTAAAAACTTCAGAAGAATTTGAAATCTTGGAAGCAGTCTATAGCCATACCACCCTGACCATGCCAGATCTCATCCCAAATTATGGAAGCAAAGTTGTGAGTTCATGTGTATGTAAAAGAGAAATAATTTGTTTCTTTTCCATTTAAATAATAAATATGAGTATGATTCAACACATATAAAGTGAGTCAGCCTGTTGTGTGAAGGATTAGGCTGGAGTGCCTGTGCCTGTCTCATTACCAACTGCACTGTACACTCCAGGGAGTTGAACAGTGGTGGAGTGCTGTTGGAGGGAATTCCAACAAAAGAAAAGGAAAGATTATTTGGCATTTTGTTTCACAAATTGGTCTGAAAGGATTAAATTAAATTTTTGCTGATTTACTGTTAACTCACACCCTCTGCCATATGCAAACTAAGAAAGATTTAGAGATCTTCTTTAGTAAAATCCCTTGTCATATGTGGCTGCTTTCACTGTCAAATAATTCAGCTAAATACAGGTTGAATTCAGGGACTGAGTCAATTGTGGAGGTCTTGTGAACATAGAAGAGAGGGAAAGTCTTTAGAGCCATCTATCAGAAACTTACTGGTTTGCAGACCACTGGAGAGTTGGTGTTCTCTGTCTGCTGCAGGATTTTGTTTGGCCTAGTCCCTTCTCAGGATGTTCTGCTGGCATCTGCTGCTGACATCTGGGGCTGATGAACATAAAATATAATTTTTCTCTCCTCAGTCAGTGGTTCTGTCCTGACTCAGTTCTTGCTGTGTTGCCCATTCTCTGCCACTTTCTCCATCTGGATCCTTGGCCTAATCACTCCACTCTGTGTAGCCACATGGGAACCAGGAGAAACTTGGCAGATCATTCCGGACCCTATTTGTCTGTGGTCATTTTACTCCATTTCCACAGTGTTACTGCTCCACCCAATGGACACACAAGGTCCTTTGCTCCAGTCTCTTCCAAGCGTCCCAAATGGAGAAGTGGACAAGAGCTCCTTTTCCTCAGCTTCCTTATCAAACTAAGTGACACCTCCTCTCCTCAATGCCAAACCCAGAAAAGAGAAATGAGACATATCTGAAAGCTTCCCTGCCTGGTATTTTCTCTATACTCTCCTAGGACTTGGAGTGTCCATTTATTTCTTCTTGTCAGCCTAAGATTTCCCTCTGTCATCTAGTTCATAGAGCTGAAATTATGATTGGTAATTTCTTCCTCAGAAATGCTTCACATTCAAGTCTAATGACTTGTTGAAAAATCATATTTGTAGTATTTTAATCTGCATATTGGTATTTTATTTTCCTCTTGCACTCCTACTCTAACTTTAATTAATTTGAAGTAGACAAGTGCCTGGGGCTAAGGAGAAGGTAATATTATTAAAATGCAAATGATAGCAGCCCCTTGAAACTTGGTTCAAATATGATTTCTATTACATGCACCAAACTACTGATTCCTTTCTATTTAAATTTATTATATTTATGATAGCATATCAACTATGTAAGAACTCAATACCCAAACCATATTACATGACCTTAGTTCAAGTCATTTTGTTTCTATTAATTTCTATCAGTTAATGTGTTACCCTTTGTCAAACAAGAAAAACACATATTGCGATACTCTACGAAAATAATCTTTTGCTATAGCTTGTATAACAATAAAAAGCAAGGACAGGCATGGTGGTTGACTCCTGTAATCCTAGCACTTTGGAAAGCTGAGATGGGCAGATAGCCTGAGCCCAGGAGTTTGAGACCACCCTAAGCAACATGGCAAAATCCCACCTCTACAAAAAAATCCAAAAATTAGCCCGGCATGGTGGCACATGCCTGTAGTCTCAGCTACTTAGGAGTCTGAGGTGGAAGGATCACTTGAGCCCAGGAGGTTGTAGTGAGCTGAGATCAAGCCACTGCACTCCAGCCTGGGTGAGTGAGACCCCCTCTCAAAAAAAAAAAAAAAAAAAAGATGGCTCTTAAATCGCTTGTGACGTTGAGTAGAATTTTTAATAAGTATATAATATTTTAAGTTAAAATAATTGAAGTGCTAATTATAATATATTTAAGCGCTATTCAAGTTAGTCATCAATTTACATTTATTAATGTAAGTAGTGGGTAAGCATTCTTTCTCCCAATCTCTCCTTTATTCTTTCATTCTTTTCTTTTTTTTGTCTTTCTCGCTCCCTTTTTTCTTTCTTAATCCATTTTATTCTTTCTCAAGGGATTCCAGCATTTGTCCTAGTATGTTTTACGCAGAAAGAAGTGGTTAAGGAAAGTGTCCAAGACATGGTAAGCCGAATGTAGAATGAGGCAGTCATAGTGAGAGGATTGTCCACTCTGTTATGCATGATTGAGAGTCATCTTTATTCCTAAATTACGTTCTTTCATTATTACTGTTAACTTTTCTCTTAAGTCCACATTATTTAAAATTTACTTAACATGCTTTTCTTTCACAGTTAAATCCTCATGCACTTAAGTTCCTCAAATAAAGCACTGCCTTCTTAAACAGAAATACTAATTTATTACAAATATGCATATTAAATCCAGAAAAAAGCATAGAATTCCTGTTACCATTAAAATAAAGGAGATAACTTGCCTGGCCATGTGAAAATCTCTTGTCCAGAGGACAGTAGCAAGGTCATAGCTATTTCATATTTTCTTATTGATATTACATACATCTTCTTTGAAGATCTTATCCATTGTATAAAATTTCATTTCCATGTGTTTAAATTTTTTCCTTAATACATTTAATATAATTAAGTTTAAACAAATATGTTTAATTTTTATAGGTCACATTTTTTCTGAATTGAATTCTCTTTCTTTGCAATGGTATTAAAATTTGATGAAGTAAAACTGGTACAAAAATTGTGATACTAATCAATAGGTCCTCATAAGTTCTTGCACAACTGGAGATGAAAAATGTCATGTTTAAAAATGAAGAGTTAAACAAAAACAACAAAAATATGGAAAACCTTAGGATTTTAATTTGTATTTTATTAAAGTTTAACTGACGTTAATAACTTGAAATAGTTCGTTTTATAATTACCTATATGCTATCTACAACCTAACTATTCATAATGAATGCATGTATTTTACATATTTAATAACTTAAAATGTAGTAGTAAAGACTGAAGTGTTCTTTATAACTAATAATGTAACACATTTTCTTTTTGTAGAGGAAGCAATGAGATGGGAAGAAAATAAAATCAATAAATCAAAAATGGTAAAACAAATAATGCCAAAATGAAATTAAATATAGAATTTTCACACTGCTGTACAAATTTAAGTCATAAAACTACTTGTGCTTTTTTTCTGTTTCAGCACATGGAAATTCATGATTGGTTGATTACTTTGGTTCTTATCATTTTCCAATTTCTAAAAACATTTATTAAGTATTTTCCACAGAAAAGAACAGTATGTGCTCTTTAAATATTGGTTAAGAAAATTCTCTTGGATAAAATAAATATTAACACTTTGGCATAAAATGTAAGTTGTTACCATATTTTGCTCAAACTATCTCAGTATTTTTGTTATTGGAGGAATATTATAACTTCTAAATTTAATTTTTGTGAAAGTTAAGGGCAAATGTTCTCAAGCCTCAAGAGCTTAGTCTGTAATACTGTGTGCTATGTTCTTTGAAGGCATTCTTCTTGATTCAATTTTTGGCAATTAGGCGCTTATTAGAGTAAAGCAGAATACTACTCCAGTCGTGTTTTCCACTAAAGAAATACTGTGTGTCATCTCTATGCCAGAAGTCAGTATACTTCCAGTCTAAGTGGGAATTTGTGGAGTTCTGGAATGCTTCTGTATTGTTAAATTACATGGATAGATGGCTTGAAGCTTTGGGTCAGTGGAAACTTTCAGGTTCTTTCTTTTTTTTTTTTTTTTTTGAGACAGAGTCTCCCTCTGTCCCCCAGGCTGGAGTGCAATGGTGTGATCTCGGCTCACTGCAACCTCCACCTCCCAGGTTCTAGCAATTCTCCTGCCTCAGCTTCCCAAGTAGCTGGGATTACAGGTGCCCGCCACCATGTCTGGCTAATTTTTGTATTTTTGGTAGAGATGGGGTTTCACCATGTTGGTCAGGCTTGTCTTGAACTCCTGACCTCAGATGATGCACCGGCCTCGGCCTCCCAAAGTGCTGGGATTACAGGCATGAGCCACCGCGCCCGGCCAAGTTTCAGTTTTATATGAATACCATATGCTTATCATATATGCCCCTCCCATACACACACACAGAGACGCTGAATTAGGGAGTCAATTAGCAAACAGATACTTGGTAAGCAAGGCATCCTCTAGCAAACTCATCAACTAATACCTTTCTCTGCAAAATTTGAGCTCATGCTGTTCTGATGGTTAATATAATAAAATGATTGAGCTATAAGCATTGAAAAATCAGCTCAAATAATCAAGTAATATGTAAGTTAGATTATGTCAAATCCCTGTTCAAAACCTTGTAGAAGTTTCCAATTTCACTCAGTATAAACCAACACATTAAAATTGTCTTTTAAAGCCTGCATGATGTACATCCCTTTCTCAGGAGCACTCACAGACAATGAAATCAGATATTGACAGTGATGTTATTTTTATTTATGTTTTTAAGTATTCTATTAACAGGAAGACATGATTTTTTAATATATTTAACATAAAAATATATTTTACTGATCTATTTATTATCCTCTACTAACCACTATATACTGATCATGACGCTAATATATATGCATGTGAATATATATATCTCACACCTAAAAGGTTGATTATGTTTATATAGTACCATTATGCATTGTGTCTTTAGTGTATAAATTTATCTCAAAGAGTCTTATACCGAACTAAAATCTTAAGTAAAGAAGAAGCAAGAGCATATTTAATAATAAATAACATGCTATATTCATATGACGTGATATATTGCCACTAAAAGTGCTTTCTATGCTCATTCATATTGGTGTAGAAAATGTTTATGATAAAAGTTTTAGTAAAAACAACAGATCAGTGACATATGACTACAAGTAGGTAAAAACAAACAACCTTAGAACAGCAAAGCCGAAAATAAGAACAAAGATAAATCAGGTATAGACAAGAGACTGGAAAAAATAGGTCACATTTTTATGATTTTTTTTTTTGGATAATGATTTTAAAAGTTTAAAAATGTTTCTGATCTAACTTAATTTTATTTTATGAGCATATATTAATAATGGAAAAGTGATTAGATTATTTAATTAAACACAGCTTGCATAGATGATTTGATTTAATTTATAACTGTACTTAGAGTAAGCAATTCATGCTTCCCAAATTATCATATTTTTTTACTCCTTTAGGATAGACATGATTTTTAAATCATGATTAAATAATACATAATTTTAATGTAATTTACTTATATTCACATAATTTCTTATTAACTTATGTAGCTAATGTGGAGAATTATTCAACAACTCTTGAAATACATTTTCATAGGTATAATAATCTATATATTTAGTAAAAAATATGTGTAAAAGTTTAAAAGAACAATTCTGCCCCCTTCCCTCATTAAGTTAGTTTCCGGTATTTCTTTATAATGGAATAAAACAGATAATTTCAAAATATTTTTGAATAATCCATTACCTTATATATTTGTTTATGTTTTCCTTTCATAAAATGAAACATTGTATGCTATGAAAAATTAATTTCAAACATTCATATTATTAAATACATTTTTTACTTCTGGTTTTTAATACTATATATATTTATCTTAATGCTCTCATTTCTTTCTTAATATAATAAACCAAATTGCTTTGCTTTGCTTTCTGTCTTCTTCTTCTAATTGGCTTCATTTTTCTTTGTTTAATATCCATTTTTCTGCCTAGTTATGTCTCTGAGGGAATGCTTGTCAGATTCCTCTACAAAGGAAATATACTCCTGTGAGGACCCAAATTGGAGGTCTGGACCGATTCTCTTTCAGCACAATTTTTTTTTCCATCTTATTTGTCATATGGCATTTTGTAAAATACTTCCTATCCAGGGTTCTTCAAAAGGACACATTTTATCTGTGGTAGAAAACAAAAGTTGTTTATTTTTTAGAAATGTACATAAAGAACAAGTATTAGAAAGCATTTAATTTTGGTAGTGGATAGAACCTGAGGTTTTTTCTTTTGCAGCATGTAACCTGGAAAAATACCAGACAAGATGTTTTGGGGAACATTAGTTGTAAGACTGTAACAAATCTTAAGATCAGAAAAAGGAAACATCCTTTGGTGTAGAGCTATGTCTATATTACAACATTTTTGCTTTTGGTGCCTCTTCTTTCCATGTGGATGCACTCATTATCACCTCTAGTTTTTATCTGCCTTTGAAGGGAACTCTCTCGTTAAAGTACTCACAGATTAAGAAAATGTGGCACATATACACCATGGAATACTATGCAGCCATAAAAAATGATGAGTTCGTGTCCTTTGTAGGGACATGGATGAAACTGGAAAACATCATTCTCAGTAAACTATTGCAAGGACAAAAAACCAAACACCGCATGTTCTCACTCATAGGTGGGAATTGAACAATGAGAACACATGGACACAGGAAGGGGAACATCACACTCTGGGGACTGTTGTGGGTGTGGGGAGGGGGGAGGGACAGCATTAGGAGATATACCTAATGCTAAATGACGAGTTAATGGGTGCAGGAAATCAACATGGCACATGGATACATATGTAACAAACCTGCACATTGTGCACATGTACCCTAAAACCTAAAGTATAAAAAAAAAAAAGTACTCACAGAACTTCGCAAACTAAACTAAATTACTGCGAATTCTCTAAGGAGAAAATGCATTTTTGAAATATTAATAAGAGGTTTGCTTAGCAAGATTACCTAACAGCTATAAAAGAAAGAGCATTTAACACCACCACCCATGGAAAACAGATCCATGGATTCTAAGCAAAACACTGTATCACATATACTAATAATACAGGAAACTTGAAAAAATGTTCATAGAATAATGAAATAGAATTGTTTCCAGTTATTAAATCAATTATAATATACTAATGTATGTTTTTTAGTACTTTCAAATACAGATTCTTTAAGTGAAATTGTTCCATTATGTCTTTCAATTTCAGTGTTAAAGGTACAAATTAAACTTAGGTTAACTCTACTTTATAAAAGAGGAAGGGAGATTGATTTTAGGCAGAGAGTGAATGTAGAAAACAAAGAGAGTAATTAAAAAAACAACTACTTTCACTTCCAAGATTCAGTTAGGTTTTCAGAAAACATTAAAGATGAAGAAAGGGGTGGGGTTGAAAAACATAGGTTTGCTTTTAACTGTAGTTTTGTTTAAAGTGCTAAGTTGCTGAGAAATCTCAAATAATAGATAACAACTGCTGTTTTAGCATTTTACTGCGTGCAGGGATTTATGGTCAAAGAAAAATTTAAGGGCATTTGGACAAGCACTATAATTATTATTGGTGTTTCTTTCATAATCTCCTACCACTGATTTTACAGCTAAATTGGAAGCATTATCTGAATTAGATATGTGATTAGCACCTTGCTGACCAACACATGAGAGGCTGCTGGATTGTTTTTCTTTCCTTCTTCCTAGTAATTGTTTCCCATTCTTCATTTTACTATAACTTTAAATGATAAAAATCACATTTTCAGGGTGGGGAGGGAAGGACCTCAAATTTAGAAAACCCCAAGAACTATGTGTCCGTGTGTGGTGGAATTGAGAGTAGGTGGTCTAAGGGGTCATTTGACCTACCAAAGGGGTCAGTGGAAGAAAAATAGTGTGTGAACCATTAATTTTGCACTTGTTTACACAAGTGTAATTTTGTTTTGCTTGTTTATTGCCACTCTGATGACAGAAACAGTTTTTCCTTGTCTTAGTAGCAGGCTTTTGGTCCTCTTCCCTAAAAAATACTTTGTGGTAATGAACTTGATGATTATGTTTAATAGAGCTGTCATTAATCTGATACTTTTAAGTATGGAATGACCTGTGACTATTTTGAAGTCTTCAAAGATTAACTCTAGCAGATAGGTATTGTGGCTTTAGTGTTTACTTTTCCATAAAGGCATCAACTTAAATTTGAAGCAAATAATATGTTTCTGCAATCTAGAAATAAGTACTTTTGGAGAATCGGTTTTAAATAATAGCAGATTATTGGTTTAATATATATCTTTAAGATCTTTTATATGCATTTTATTCATTATCAGTGTTACAAGATCTTGGGTATTATTACCATACTATTTCAATTTGATAGCTATCTCCTACTGAGGTCTGTTTTAAAGAAATATAATTATGTTAAATTGTCCTTCTGGCAAAGTAAGTTGGCAGAATTTCTGCACAATGTTATTATTTTGTAATATAAATAAAGGTCAAAATGAATTGAGAAGATCTCCTTTTCACCCAATAAACATCTTTCATTTAAGTTTCATTGAATGTTTATAATGTACCAATCACTATGCTGAGGATGGAACATCAGACATAAACAATCTCTAGACTCCTAAAGCTTATAGTGTATTGGGAAGACTAGTATTGAACAAATAAAATCATTCCATAATATGAGTATGACATACTATGTCGAGAAAATAATTTAAAATGTTTAGAATTCTAACAAAGATAATTCATCCCGAAGTTTTCCTGAAAATATTCATGTAATAGTTTAAGATGAATATGAAGTTTGAATAAATATTTCACTATACCCCCCGAAATGTGTTGTGAATACAAAAAAATTACTTTTCTGAATATTTTATTTAACAATTGCTAAACAACTAGTTTAATACTCTTTACTTTCCTGATTTGATTGATGGTTCTCAATCTTTTGGCCATCTAAATACACTTGAGGAATAAAATATATATATTTCTGGCAGTAAACTGCCTCAATTAGGTATGATCCTTAAAATATGGAAGGTTTATATCAGAATCGTGTGTTGGTTTTGGAGTTGGCATGAGTAGGTTGAAAAAAAAAATCCCATTTCTTTTTTTATTTTTGTTTTTTATTTTGAGACAGAGTCTCGCTCTGCTGCCCAGGCTGGAGTGCAGTGGTGTGGTATCTGCTCACTGAAATGTCCACCTCCCGGGTTCAAGTGATTCTTCTGCCTCAGCCTCACGAGTAGCTGGGACTATAGGCATATGCCATCATGCCTGGCTAATTTTTTTTGTATTTTTAGTAGAGACGGGGTTGCGCCATGTTTCCTAGGCTGATCTTGACCTCCTGACCTCAAGTGATCCACCCACCTCGGCCTCCCAAAGTGGCGGGATTACAGGCATGAGCCAGCGTGCCCAGCCAAAAATCCCATTTCTTAATTCACTTTGGCACCTCCTACTAATAGGCAGAAAAACTTGTTACCTTAGTTTTCTTTGCTATCCTTTCCACTAATGACAGGCTCACAGGTTTAGAAATTCTTACATACATGGTAGGGAGTTCAGAGAATTCATAGCTAAGTCTCTCAGTGGAGCTGACATGACAGATACAGCAAGAACGTGATAAAAATAATACAATATGTGTAAATGACTACAAATATTTAATCACATGACATTTATTCTCTAGAAGTAATTACTACTGTTTACAGGATGAGAAAAAAGCAGTTTTTCCTGAAATTAGACTTTTTTTCCATTGAAAAAGTAATCACATGCTATACCACTTATCTGGCCCTTCAATTAGCTTTTAAAAAAATGAATATATACATATATATGTGTATGTATAAAGGATCTTCAGACAATCTTAAATGTTTCTATTATTAATGAAAAGCCATAGGAGTTATTTTTAAAGTCTCCAGAGTTTTCTAACACTCAGCCAATATCTTAACAATGCAGAAAAACATCTTTTAAAAATAAATAAACTTTTGGAAACAGAATCTGTTACTTGAAAGGCATAGTTTACTTTTTGGAAGTCAGATTTTCCAGCTCATGTGGAATTAAAAATTAGGTCACATACAGAAGTAGTTTCAATGTCAGGCATAGTCCCTTACTGCCATGTACTCAAGTTAATGTGGAAAGAAAGGGAGGATCTATGGTAAAAGTTGGGAGGAAGTGAGGGAAGAGGGAAGAAATGGGATCCAAAATCTCTCTGTCACTGACAGAAATCCAGCACCAGCAGTGTTGTTCTCACTCACATATAGGCTGGAAGCCAGGCTGACCCCAAATGATTCTCACTGGAAAAGGAGAGCTACTTGCAGTAGTAACTACTCATTGAGTTTAAAATGTTAAGCCTTACCCCTAGACATGTGCAATGATTGCACATACAGAGCAGCTGGAGGAAACTGACTGAGGATGTCACTGATAACAGAGGGAAAGAAGGGTAGGCAGAAGGCATCAAGGGGAACTAGGCTAATGCATAAGTGTATATGCTTACAGCAAGCATTTCAGTATTACAGCCATCATTTGCTCATTTAGTTTTTTTCTTTTATATTGCTATTCTTAATTGTTCTCAAAAATAGAAAAAACAAAATAGATTTCTGTGAAAATGAAAGCTGTGAATTCAACCTCCTACAGTCAAAACAAAATTACAGCTTCTTCCTCTATCCCAGCATTTCTTCTGTTTTACTTTTATTTGTAACCCATTATTCTATTGCTGTATACATTTTGTTAATGTGAAGAAAAGAGAATTACCTATGATTTTTAAAGCAAACTGTCTGTTTTACATTTACCCGCCCATGACAGCATCCATGATTTCATTTATATTAACTGAAATGACATTAAGTTTAGTCTATTCAGACTGTTTTGCCCTCCCCACCTGTTGGATATGTTAATTCAGTAGTCTCACTTCCCTTGTAACCACCATAATAATGCTGGGCACATGGCTTAGGGCACCAGAGTGCTATATTGCCTGTTTCACAGATAAGCATATGATATATGCCCAGCCAGTCAGTGTTAGTGCTGTTCATTAAAAATAGTTCAGAATTGGCTATTTATTTCCTCAGAAGAGGGATACTAACCTTTAGTATCCCTCTAAACATACAAATAAGCATAAGACTAGAGACTGAAAGGAATTAAAATGTAAATTAAAATGAAAAATCATTTTAAGGATAATGATAGTAGAGAACTCTTTACTTCTCTGAGGACAGGCAGGAAATCATTAGGATTATTTTATTTTCATTAATTGTACATATGGAAAGTACATGACTATGCAGAAATAAAATATGTTAAGATTTGTTTCAGGAAAATGTAATCATGTCACAATATAGTCAATCATAAAAAATTCATTAGTTCATTAATCTTAAAAGTCTTCCTATTCCTGAGAAAACTCCATTATGTCTGGGAGTTCCCAAATGTCACACGTATTGAAGAATCCGTCATTTCCACTAAGTTAAAGTCATTCTGCAAGTCACTTTCATCACCGGTGAGGACTCTAGGGCACTTTTAGCTGCTGAACAGAAATTCATGGATTTCTACATTATAGCAGTTCTCCGGTGGTGGATACCCTACCCCTGGAGAGGTCAAAGCAGTAACGCAGTCTATGGTGGACTGAATGTGTGGGAATGAACACTCTCTTTTGTGAGACAGCGAGGCTGATATTTTTTGATAATGCATCAATGTATTTTAGAATTCTTAAGTTGAAGGAAATAGGACAGAAAGTGATTTGAAAAATATGATCCTCTAGAATTAGTATTTCTGTTCATTTCCAATGATAAAGTTCTAGTTATTGAGTAAAACTCAGCATATCCATCCAGTTTATTTTTCTTTTAACATGTGATAGCCTTCACAAAGGTCCTAGGCCACTCTGCCTATATTTTATTTAGTCTATACATCTAAGGGGTTTTCAAAAGCAAGCTATTTTATTAAATGACTTAATTTCAAGTCAAATAATTTTGCAGTCACTCTAAGTTTTAGATTATATTTTATTTAATTTCAGATGTAACACATAATCATGGTAAACAAGAAAATTCAAACAATAAATGAGTGTACACAAAGAAAACTAAGTTGTTTTTCCATGCCAGGATTACGAATTTCTCCTTCTTATGGAGGAAAACAAAACAAAACAAAAACTCAGTAATTTCTTGCCTATCCTTTTAGATAATGTCCATATTGAAACAAATACAAGAAGCTGTCTGCAGTGGGTTGAATGTTGACCCCCCCCCCGAAAGATGTTTCCATGTCCTAATTCCCTGAAGCTGTGAGTGTTGTCATATTTGGAAATATGAATTTTGCAGGCATAATTAAATTAAGGATCTTACCTTGAAGAGATCATCCTGCATTGTTTGAACCATAAATGCAGGGACAAGTGTATTTACAAGCCACACACAGAGGGCAAGATAGACACAGAAGAGGAGATGTGACAATAGAGTCTGAGATGGGAATGATTTTGTGTCCAGAATTGGTGGGTTCTTGGTCTCACTGACTTAAAGAATGAAGCCGCGGACCCTCGCGGTGAGTGTTACAGCTCTTAAGGTGGCGCGTCCGGAGTTGTTTGTTTCTTCTATGTTCAGATGCGTTCAGAGTTTCTTCCTTCTGGTGGGTTCGTGGTCTTGCTGGCTCAGGAGTGAAGCTGCAGACCTTCGCGATGAGTGTTACAGCTCATAAAAGCAGCATGGACCCAAAGAGTGAGCAGTAGCAAGATTTATTGCAAACAGCGAAAGAACAAACCTTCCACAGTGGGGAAGGGGACCCTAGCGGGTTGCCACTGCTGGCTCGGGCAGCCTGCTTTTATTCTCTTATCTGGCCCCACCCATGTCCTGCTGATTGGTAGAGCTGAGTGGTCTGTTTTGACAGGGCGCTGATTGGTGCGTTTACAATCCCTGAGCTAGACATAAAGGTTCTCCACCTCCCCATCAGATCAGTTAGATACAGAGTATGGACACAAAGGTTCTCCAAGGCCTCACCAGAGCAGCTGGATACAGAGTGTTGATTGGTGCACTCACAAATCCTGAGCTAGACACAGGGTGCTGATTGGTGTGTTTGCAAACCTTGAGCTAGATACAGAGTGCCAATTGGTGTATTTACAATCCTTGAGCTAGACATAAAGGTTCTCCAAGACCCCACCAGAGCAGCTAGATACAGAGTGTCGACTGGTGCGTTCACAGACCCTGAGCTAGACACAGGGTGCTGATTGGTGTATTTACAATCCCTGAGCTAGACATAAAGGTTCTCCACATCTCCACCAGACTCAGGAGCCCAGCTGACTTCACCCAGTGGATCCTGCACCGGGGCTGCAGGTGGAGCTGCCTGCCAGTCCCACACCATGCGCTCGCACTCCTCAGCCCTTGGGTGGTCGATGGGACTGGGCGCCATGGAGCAGGGGGCGGCGCTTGTAGGGGAGGCTCCAGCCGCACAGGAGCCCATGGAGGGTGTGGGAGGCTCAGGCATGGCGGGCTGCAGGTCCCGAGCCCTGCCCCGTGGGAAGGCAGCTAAGGCCTGGTGAGAAATCGAGCGCAGCACCGGTGGGCTGGCACTGCTGGGGGACCCAGTACACCCTCCGCAGCCGCTGGCCTGGGTGCTGAGCCCCTCACTGCCCGGGGTCGGCAGGGCCGGCCGGCTGCTCTGAGTGAGGGGCCCGCCAAGTCCACGCCCGCCCGGAACTCCAGCCGGCCCGCAAGCGCCGCGCGCAGCCCGGGTTCCCGCTCAGGCGTCTCCCTCCACACCTCCCTGCAAGCTGAGGGAGTCGGCTCCCGCCTTGGCCAGCCGGAAAAGGGGCTCCCACAGTGCAGCGGTGGGCTGAAGGGCTCCTCAAGTGCCGCCAAAGTGGGAGCCCAGACAGAGGAGGCGCCGAGAGCGAGGGAGGGCTGTGAGGACTGCCAACATGCTGTCACCTCTCAACTTGACCACAAGCCGAAGAAGTTGGCGAACACCAGAAGGTAAAAGAGAGATGGAACAGATTAGTCAGTAGAGCCTGTAGAAGGAGCATAGACAGCCCTGTTGACCCCTTGATTTCAAACTTCTGGCCTCCAGAGCTGTGAGAGTATAAGTTTCTGTTGTTTTATATCATCAAGTTTGTGGTAATTTGTTACATCAGCCCTAAGAATTCAATATACTGATCTTTAATTAAAATAGTAACACAGTATAGGCACTGATTTTTACTATTCATTTTGCACTTTGGTTCCCTTGGATTTTTTTTCATGTCAACATATATAAATGCACCAAATTTTATTAATCTCTTAAAAGTGTTTTGTTATTTCTCCGTATCATAATTGATCTAATCAGTATTCTATTAATATTTATAATGTTTATTATTGATTGGTACCTATCTTAGTCCGTTTACTATTGCTATTGTCAACCGAAAATAACCAAAAAGGCCAGAATCTAGTTCGAAAAGGGTTTTTTCATTTGAGAAGGTTGAAGATGGTCACATAAGAACATAGATTCAATTTGTCCTGAATATGTATGAGGATTAGCAGCAGCAATAAGTCAGTTTTTAAAGAAGAAAAAAGGCAGTTCCTAAACTTTTTACCAAGAATTTGAAGAAAAATAACATAAGCTATTAATTGGTTGTATATTGGTCTTTGTCTCACAAATTCCAGAAACATGACGATACTGGGTGAAGCAGGTAGTTGGGAAAAAAATGTCTTTAAAAAATTGCCCCTGGTATGGGTGCCTGGCCATGACTGAAGTCCCATACTCAATTTCATGTCTCTCTAGGCCTGATAAATTTGGCTCCCTCACATATTTAAGACAGTTCTATACTATTTTTCTTTTCTCACTGCAAGGGAATAGTTGAGGCTGGGTAAAGAGAGAATTGTGAGAAAACAAAACAATTTATCAGTGTATCAGTTTGTAAATAAATTGCTGTCTTGCTTGGTATGTTTCAAGAAAATTCAAACTCATTATGTTAAAAATTGAGATTTTATTTCTATTTAGTGATCCTATTATATTCTATATCTCAGTTAAGAGAACCCCAAATTTTTCAGGTAAGCAGGTAGAATCTAAGTGATTCCTTCCAGTGCTCTCATACCTCATATCAATTTGTCATCAATTACTAGAGAATCCCAGCGATGTCTTAAATTTCTGGTTTTGCCTCTTCATCCTTATTTCCACTGAACTTTAGTTCAGATGCATATCATGTCTTATAAGGCCTGCTTCAAATCTCTCTCCTCTGGTCACTCATTATCTGTATTTCATTTTCCACATTTCCAAAAGAGCTGCCTGTCAACAAAATAAATCCGATTACCTCATTTCCCAGCTTCAGACCTCCCTTGGCTTTCTCTTGCCCACAGGATTGAGTCAAGCCCTCTAGTCTTACTGTAGTCTACCCTCCCAGCTCTTTGGCACCTGTTTGAACCATTTCTCAAGTCCAGTTATAGAATTTCCATCATTTCCTGAGTACAGCAGGTTTTGCCATGGCTTCATGCCATTTTTTGAGCTGTTTCTCTGCCTGAAAACTTTATCTCCTTTACCTGAAGGCTTCAATGATATTTTTAAAGGCTGAACTTGTTCATTCCTCTTGAAGAATTACCTCATAATCCATGGCAGAGCAACTGGCTCCATCCTCAGTGTGCTGTGACCACGTTTTATTCTTACCTACATAGTGGCACTTCCCTTGCTTTATCATAATTTGCATGTTAACATGTCTGTCTCCACTGGCTTTCATGTTTACGGTGAGCACAGAGCCTAGGCCATTACCTGACACATTTTAGTCATGATTTTCTGATTCTTGAATAAATAACTAGCTAAAATTATACTTCTATGAGAACATACCTGTTGTCAGTGAGGCAAATGCACTCTGTATATTTGAGGTTTACAAAGGCCATGATGTTCTCTGTGAATAACTGAGGCAGTGGTAAGCAGTTTATTTCAAACCAGAATTGATTATGTATATTGTTTGAAGAATTGTCAATCTTTATTAAATTTGCTTTTAATTTAAATTTGATCTTAATGTCAGCAGAAGACTAAATACTGTTTGTATAACACATATGACATATTTTAGAAAATATTTAAATTTTGCGTGGTGTTTGAATGAAATCCTAATCTGATATATTTATGAAAGTGTTAAATACTAGTAAAACTAGAATTCAACTAGTAGTTAACTACTAGTAAAACTAGTAGCACAAAATTTTTAAAAGCCTAATATTATGTTGCCCTATTTTCAACTTCAGTGTAAGAACTCAATAGAAATTAGCAAGAAAAAACTATGTACTAGATTGACCTGAGGCTTTAGACTACCAGAAAAGAGGATAGCCACCTAATGAAGACAAAAAACACATTCTCTTTAACTTTGAAGTAACAGTTAAATTTCGGTGGCATTTTATGACTTCCCACAGCCTAATTAAGAAGGGTCATTAGGCTTTCAAAACACAATGTGACATTGAAATATGAATAATACATTTTTTTCTTGTTTAAATGACGTTAACAAATGTTTCCCATCTTTAATACCCATTATGCTATATCCCCAAGGACCTTTAGTAAATTTAGGCATCACTTTCCAAAGAAGATTTCTTAACAAAGATGTCAATATAGTCAAAGCACACTCAGAAATTCAATGCAGGTTCCAATGACTTACTGTGTTTTTCTGCACTGAACTCTTATTCCATTTTCCTGCAAACTGGTATGTATTGAGTACAGAGAACACTGTGTGTAATACTCTTAGTTTCCTACTCTTTACATTTTTATAATTCTGTTTCTCTTTTCTACTAGGGTGTAATCTCTAAGAGACAATCCTGTGACTTTATTTTCCCATGAATTTTATCCTACCACCTCATACGAGGCCAATGTTTAATAGACATAATTTGAATGAAAAAGTAAACGAATAAATAAACAATTGTGTACCTTGCCTAAAAATAAATTTACTTAGGAGAAAATAGAATATACACCTATCCTATTATCTATATAGATATCCTATCTGTACCCTATTATCTATCTATCTGTCTATCTATCTAGACAGATATCCTATAAGAAAAATCTATATACTTGTAATGCCTAAATGAGTATATATATATATATATATATATTCAAATTTCTCTCTATATATTCATTTATGGGTTAAAATTTATCCAATTTGAGAGATGAGCTTGCTTAAGATTTATAATAAACAATGATTAATATGAAATTGATAGGGTCTTCTTAGTGTTGTGGAAGGAGTCCATGCAAGTGAGGGTCTCTGAACCTCAACTTTATTAATTTTACACTAATTCTGCTTCTGCATTTAGTACTGAAGCAGCACAGAAGTCTTCTTGGTGGCTGGATTTTGAATCTTTTAGGTCATCATTATCTGAGGCAACTCTCCTTGCTCTGGATGAACTCCAGAGAGATGACATCACAAGGTTTCATGTAGGAGATATGCCCTGAAGGAATTCTGTTTCCATTAAATGCAATAGAACTTACTTTGAGAGTAATTTTAAAACTGTATAGGAACTATTGTCATTTTTAGGTATATTTCTTTAGTTGTGTTGCATAAAATATAATTTATCTAATTATTTAATAGGGATATGCTGATTATTAAGATTAATCTGAGAGTCAACTTTATGGATACATATATAAAGTGTGAGGATGAAATAAGAGTGAGAGGTATATGCATAAATGTATATATAGTCAGAGTGAGCCTGGGAGAGTTCAAATACACATACATGCATTCTATTCATTCAGTAGTGAGAATTATTTTTCCCAGCACACCTAGTCACCCTCACAAAAAATGGCCTTACCTTCATTTACTTCAGGGCACAGCTGGCCATTTGAACTTCAAGGCCTAAGATTACATCTGGGAAATCTGTTTTTTTTCCAATTGGTTTCATCGGAGGTCTAAACCACCCAATCTCCATTCTTAATTCCTGTCTTGCTTATATCCAATTTAATGACCATCTGGATTCTGTTGTTGGCAAAAGGATGTTACAAATCCCATTGGTCATTGGTGCAGGTTTTAGCCACAGCTACAGAGGCAAGAGAGGACTGGAAAGACTCGATTTGGCTGCTATTCATGCTGTTTATATTGAAACTGTCTCATAAAGTCCGACAAGTGTATAAGGGTTACTTCTGTTCACTGCCAGCCCGGCTGCTGATCCCATGTCGCACTGCTCTCAGGCTTCATACCTGAGCCCCCTGAGACTTTAGTTCTCTTGAATTTATTCATCATTCTGTAAACCGATTCCTTTCAGAGGTCAGCATATTGGATGTATTTCAGATTAGGTTCGCCAGTGCTTGAGAAGCATGTTCTGATAGAGCAAGTATATATAAATACAAGGCTTAGCGGCCACCTAGGTCTAATAACTGCAGTGTAAATCAAGATATTTACAAGTTTTCTACCTGTGTTATATCTTTTCCAAATTTGTCATCCAAATTTGTCTAACTTCTGTGACAATGATAGCATGTTAGTCAATTACTTTGAATTATCAGTGTGTTAAACTGTGAAAATAATCCCTTCTGTAAACCTCACATACAGATTCTAGTATTAGCATAAAAACTTAAAACATTAAACACTTACTCATATCTCCAATCTTTTATCCATTGTCCTGTAACAGAGTTGTCATAAGTCATCTAGCATTTAAAACTTAACTTGGTCTAAACCAGTGAAAGGCTCTGTTTAGTTGTTTTTGTTGTTTTTTTGTCCATGTGTTTTTTTGTTTGTTTGTTTTTTCCACTGTTAATTCCAGGAAGCCAGGAGTGGGGCCTCATTCAAATTTGCATACGACAATTTATGGAATGAAAATGAATTTTATAAAATGCATGAATCCACTCTGGATGTTTGGTTTTTCAATAGAAAACATCTTTATTACTTTTGTGGATCATTTACAAGTAGAACAGTGTAGTGAAAAGCATCCTGGATTTTAGATCAGTTTAGCACAACAAGCACAAAATGAGCTTGGACCATTTGTACTGTCAAAAGAGCTCAAAGGATGATGGAAAAAGCCCCAGAAGTCAGCTTGAATGGGGACTCACTGACTGAATAAAGAATAATTTGATCATCAAAGTAAATACTAATATTAATGAATTTAATCTATTAAATACAATAGCAAATAATGACTCAATGCAGATATAAAACAAGGAGTAGATTGAAAGTTTGGTGAGGAATAGGATATTTATTGTTTCAAACTACTTCCTTACAAAAGATATGTTGATCACAAAGGGATATAGCATAATTTAACAGTGGAAAAGCTTGGCTCATATTGCCTTAATCAAACAATCAAAGCAAACATCATCAGCAAAGGGACAGATTAAAACCTGGTGTTACTTGATAAGGCACAATAAGAAGACCATAGTACCACTTCTGTGATGTTACTGCTCAACACCTAAAACCCAAATCTAATCTAGTCCAGATTGGAATACATTGTACCAAATAATTAGCTTATGATCTTAAAAATGTCAAGGTCAGGGAAAGTAAGGAAAGACTAAGGAAACGTCACAGAGTTAAGAAATATAAAGTCACGACAATTAATGCAATGTGATTGTGAACTGGATTTTTTTTATAAGCCATTATTGGGACATTGGAAGAAATTTGAATGTGATCTGAAAAATTAATGGTAATAAAGTATAAATGTTAATTCATGGTTTTGGTGGTATATGGTGATTATATAGAATAATGGCCTTATTTGTAGGAAATATGCCTGAAAATATTGCAGGGTAATGAAGTATCAGATTGACAACTTACTCCCCAAAATATTCCGGGAGGAGCGCAGGAGTTTGAGACCAGCCTGGGCAACATAGTGAGACCCCATGTCTAAAAAAAAAGATAAAGAAAAAAAAATAGCCAGATATGGTAGCACGTGCCTGTAGTCCCTGCTACTGGCCAGTTGGGAGGGCCTGAGATGAGAGGATTGCTTGAGCCCAGGAGGTCCAGGCTGCAGTGAGCCATAGCCATAATCACATCACTGCACTCCAGCCTGGGTGACAGAGTGAGACCTTGTCTCAAAAAAAAAAAATGAACTTTTATTCCAAATTTAGTGTAAGTGGGTAACATTTTGTCAAAATAAAAAAGTTAAAAACTAAAAAGTAATTTTAGCATGATGATGAATTTATGAGAAATTGCACTATATTATTTCTACAATCTTAACCTGCAAAGTGCACACACACAAAAGCCTAAGACCAACCTTCAAAATAATGTGAAATTAATGGTTGAATTTTTAAATATTAAAGAAAAAGATTTTAGAAAGTAGACACAAATTGCAGTAGGTACTACTGATTTCAGTAGGATGCCTAAGAAATACTTAAAATATAAAGAGATGTAATTCCATGCATATTACTTTCTCAGTGTGACTGTTGCTTCTCGGTCTCAGAAATTTTTATTTCTATTATTTTTATATACTGGAATATACTTTTTGGCATTTATAGTACATATATTTACCTGGAAAAAAATATTATGAAAGATTCATACAGTTTGTGTTTATTGACCTCATTAAAAACCTAAACTATAATTGGCAAATAGAAAATCCATCTGTTTTACTAGAATGTAATAGATTTTGACTCTCAGACAGGGTAACTGAGTTATGTTTGGTATTGATATACATTAGTACCCACTTGTTCTTTCTCCATTTTTATCAGGTTATTCTTTCAAAACAAGCTCCCTAATGTTAGTTGTAGGCATTATGTAAAAATATGATCTATTCACTTAGTTGCATAGTACCATGTTTTTCTTCTGGTGAGATAATGAAAATATGTTACTCATTAAACATTAATATCTCTTTTATTAAATCATGTAACTTGAGCTCTAAAATTGTATATGGGGTCTAATTATTAAGTTTAAGAGCTTGTAATAATTCAAATATTGAAGTATTGAACTATTGCTTCATCATTTTTGTTCTTAATTAACTTTTGCCTGACTTTCAGACTTCTATTGAAGAGAATATTTCAAGAATATTTCATGTTTTAAGATAAAATAATTGCTTACAGGATGATTACTAAGTATTCACTGTGATCCAAGTTTAACACACAATTTTCAAAGAAGATCATCAATTTAATCGTCCATGAAAAGGGAGAGAACTCCAATACAATGAAAACTGGTGATTAAAATATCAAAATCAGAAAAAGATACGATGAAAATCAACCAAAGGACCGTCAGATTATCAAACTATTTCCAAAGTTTGTCCTCCCTATGCAGAGCCAAGGTAGAGAAACCTTTCCATGGGGTGTGAAGGTCTGAGATATAACAACATGGAAGTATTGCCGGTAACTACAGATGCTGGGAGAAGGCCCACATCAAACTGAGTCCTCCCAGCATGCTATACAGGTTGCTTGCCAGTACTCTGTTGAGTATAAATGGACTCAATTATTCTGGGCCAAACTGGTGGAAATGTTTTCTGCTAACGGTGCACATGGACACTGATTTAAACAAACCCATATTAAACATACACGTTGGCAACTATAACACTTGAAGTAATAGCGTATATTTTTCTGTGTATCAATGATCATGATCATGTGAGCATGTAATAGGATCCTTCATTCAAAGGTTCCTAAGTGAAGAAAAATATTGTTTATCTCCTTTTTTTTTTTTTTTTTTGGGTTGGAGTCTTGCTCTATTGCCCAGGCTGGAGTGCAGTGACACAATTTCGGCTCACTGCAACCTCCGCCTCCTGGGTTCAAGAAATTCCCCTGCCTCAGCCTCCTGAGTAGCTGGGACTACAGGCATGCACCACCACGCCCGGCTATTTTTTTTGTGTGTGTGTGTGTTTTAATAGAGACAGGGTTTCACCATGTTGGCCAGGATGGTCTCTATCTCCTGACCTCGTGATCTGCCTGCCTTGGCCTCCCAAAGTGCTGGGATTACACGCGTGAGCCCCTGTGCCCGGCCTGTTTATCTCCCATTTTATAAAAGTCTTGCAATGATAAGTAATTGTCTTCCCAAATATGACATACCAACTAAAGTACCATCAACATACCGTGAGTAAATCAGCCATAGCACAGCTGATATTATTTCTGTCATTTCTAGAGTCTCTTCCCTGGATTGTACATACTATTGACTTTTTGTGTGTTTTTTGTTTGTTTGTTTTTGGCTATATTTATCTCCTTTTCTTATTCTATATATTCCTAGTTTCTATATTCAAAAGAAGTGCAACTGTTAACTTTGACCCTTGTTTTCTTGACCCTTCATTTTCTTTTCTCAAGTTTGATCTTTGATTCTTTCTTTGTAATGCTTACAGAATGATAGAGAGAATCACTCAAAATCCCTAGAAAATAACTGATCTTTACTCATGTAGCTGTCAAATAACAGAGAACGTGATCTCTAGTTGTCACCTAGGAATGTGACAACACATCACACCACCAATTCATCACTACAACCATCAGTCTGAAAGCCGATAAGATAGGATAGGAGAAAAAAAGAAACAGTGTCTGAACAAGTCATAATCAAGGTTGAGAGCCTTTGTTGAGACAGGCTTGAATTGGAAAGGTTATGATTTAGAAATGATATAAGGTCTCTGACAAGACACAGGAAATTAGATGTTCCCATTGCAGGCAAAGATAGTCATCTGGAAAGCACAGTGGTAATAATTCAGACAAAAATGAAACTCAGGGAGGTCTAGCAAAAAAGTTGCAGTGAGTGACTTGACACTGGGAAATCGGGTACTCAAAAAAGAGGCTTAGTTATTAGAACTGGTAGATAAAGTAAGGATGTGGTCACAGTAACAATTCTGAGATGCACTTTATAAACCTAAACTCACTGTAGAAAAAATTAGCCATGTAGTTCATCAGATTGTGTTGCTTAAGCTTTTAAATTAGGTTTTTTTTTTACTGTCTCTGGGATAAAATAAATTCTGATATCATGAGTGAAAGAGTGTAGAATAAGACTGCACATTAAATACAATGGAAGGAAACTACAGAAGCAGGGAAACATGTCCGTGATCCTCTGAAAAGTGGTTAAATAGATTTTTTTTTTTTTGAGACGGAGTCTCACTCTGTCGCCCAGGCTGCAACCTCTGCCTCCCGGGTTCAAGTGATTCTTCTGCCTCAGCCTCCCAACTACAGGTGCATGCCACCATGCCTGGCTAATTTTTGTATTTTTGGGGGGGAGGGGGACAGGGTCTCACTCTGTCACCCAGGCTGGAGTGCGGTGGCACTATCTCGGCTCACTGCAACCCCTGCCTCCCGGGTTCAAGTGATTCTCTTGCCTCAGCCTCCTGAGTAGCTGGGATTACAGGTGCGTGCCACTACTGCCTGGCTAATGTTTGTATTTTTAGTAGAGATGGGGTTTCACCACGTTGGCCAGGCTGGTCTGGAACTCCTGAACTCGTGATCTGCCCACCGCCCTCCCAAAGTGCTGGGATTACAGGTGTGAGCCACTGCACTGGGCCGGTGAAATCGATTTTCACCTTATGACTATTAAACAAAACCACGGAATTAATTTCTGTTGGAAACCTTATTCTTTCTATATTCTATCTGGATAAGGTAAATTTTCAGTTTCTATTTCCAAAAATAATACCATCTCTCTCTTTTTTTTTCTAAATTCTCCTAGAACAAAACTGGTGAGTGCCCAAGTCACCCTTTTTCATACCCAATATTCTCAAAAATATGGTCTACAATCTGAGTCTTCACTTCCTCAAGAACTTTATGCAATTTACTCTTATTTGGTCTCTCTGTAAGGTAATATTGAGCCCTCCTATTTTCTAAAGTGCATTCCTCTTGTGGCGTCAGATTTACACTTCTCTTCTGGGTTTTCTTTTATCGTGTCTCTCTGAACGGTCCTTCTCAGGCTGCTTTCCTTAATCTGCTCTTTGAATGTTTGTATCCCCTATGGTTACATATTGAATCTTCTTTTTTATTTTATTTTATATGCTTTTCTTTTAAATGTATCATTCACTTGAGAACCCATTTCTTCACTGAAGACATTTTCTGTTTTTTTTTTTTTTCGCAGCTAATTTTCCACTGATGAACTCTTTTGAGCTTAATCAAATTCCTAACTACCAATTTATATCTTTGGTAGGACATTAAGCAGAAAAATTCATAGATCCCACATGGAATTTGTTTTCTTCTGTGGAGAATTTGCTCCTCCTCATTATCTTCTTATACTTCCTATATTAATTAACAGCGTCAACCACATAGTCATTTCCAAGAGTTAAGCTTTAAGCAATTACCTTCAGTTCCTCTTCTTGAGGTTTCAGGTGTAATAAGTTCATATTTCACAACTGTGTCTAAATTAAATCTACGTGTTTGTTCTCATTACTACTGTCCTAGACCAGGTCATCATCATTTCATGGATCTTTCTTGTTGTTTCTAAAACACAAATGTTCTCCCACTTCAGATGCCTTGTTTTAGAATAATTTAATTTTTTTGCCCAGTAACATAACCTGTATATCACAGGGGTCAGCAGTCTAATCAGAGTTGCTTTAATCTTAAAGCCTAAATTGAAATGCATGTAATGTTCCATCTAACATTCAAGAAATTAAATTCTGCTCCATGTCTGCCCTCCTTTATTCTACTCCCATTATATTTGAGAGTATTCAGAATGAAGTGTCTCTATAGATCCAAGTAAAATCTGGCTTGATCTTTCCTATGTCTCTCCAGCACACAAGCTCTCTGTGATAATGCTAATATCATGATATGTTTTAATGGCAAAGACAATTAGGTTGCTGTCTCTCTGTGTACATACATTAGTCAAGTGATGGAGTGATGGAGAAATTCTGGTTTCAACATAGAGATGGTAAATATCTCCATTCTCCAACTTAGTGAGATGCTTTGATAGCTTGATGTTGAAGTGACACTGCTTGTGACCTTAGTCTTACAAAAGTCTGAACATCAGCTTTTTTCCTCATAAATAAGTGTTCAAACAATAGAAAGATTAACTCATCCACATGTTCCACTAAGCCAAATGGTGCTGAATTTTATTTTAAAAATTGCTTTATAGTTTTCTGTTTGTTTGTTTTTTGTTTTACCTTCCTTCTGATTAACAAGACGGAAAGTGCTGAGTTTGCTTTCTGCTTGTTAGGTTTGTGGAATAAATGGGTTGGTTTTAGTTTAAATCTTGAGTCCACTGATATTAAGCAAAGTGCTCCAAAAAGAAATATCAAGAGAAGAGGATGTGAGTATACTGGAAAGCAATATTTGGAGAAACTCAGTGGTTTCCGAGTAATGAAGGTAGAGATTAAGTCTGTCCTGTACATAGGAGAAAAAAATAAATAAACATTTCCCCAGTCCATTGAGAAACAATGAAATGCCTATGGTTTTGCTTAGGACCAGACCTCAGTCCAGCTTCTCAGCAGTGTGCCAGGATATGTGACAGAGAGACAGATATTCTGGATGGAAATCGCTTGTAATATGTCTGGGCCTTGTCCCAAAGCGGAATGAATATTTAATTTGAAGCAATGGGAATTTGAAAGATTAAGCACGTAGAGATGCTGAGGATGTTAGTGGAAGCCTTGGGCCCAATGAGACTAAGGATTATGACACAAACCTTTAACAGCTTGAAACAGGGCTACAAGCCCAGACCCTAAACCTAGGAGGAGGGGAGATCATGCTTTCTATCATTATAGTAGGATGTGATCTCAGTCAGAGAGTAAACTGAATAATAGAAAACAAGTATTTATTCTGTATCTGAGTTTTGGACTCAGTCAGACTTCATAACATGTAGAGACTCATCAAGAATGGCTGAGTCTTTTGAACAGGAATGTTTCTGAACCAGTAATGGATTAAAACCCTTGGAACTCGAGTTCATTACCTTAGGAAAAAATGTAATTAAAGCTCTTGGAGAATTACTCCCAGTCGTCATTGCTGATTTCAGGTATATGAGAGGCCTATGAAGAGACTGAGCTTAAGAGAACATTGAAGATGATTTTTAACCTCAGATGTGTAGAAACTGCAGAAGGAAGAGAGTGCAAAATGTCAGGTTGTTGTAGTCACTGAGGAGATTAAGTTTTCTGATACTCTGTAGAATTCTTAGAAGGAAATGCATCAAAGCTGCCGTTTGAAGTCCCCTTTCTACTCTGAATTCTTAATAGCTCTGACCTTTTGTTGGAACAGAGAAACATTCAGTAGAACCAGCATAGTTCCTTCCAAGTAGCATTATTGAAAGTGCTAATTCATTCATTGATGACATTTTGCATATTAGTGGTCACTCTTGCTGTGTCTCCAGCAACTAGGTAAAGGGATCACAGTATAATGACAAATGGGAATATCTCCTCAATATTCCATTCAAAAGAAACTTGCTGTTAGAAGACAAGACTATAATGAGTCAGCAAGAGAGAATACTACCTGACTAGAGAAGGGGAGCATTTTCACATTACAAATAATTTGGAAAAGAAAAAATGAGCCACCCTTTAACTCACTCATGGACTTTCTGGTTTTGTACCTGTCTGGACCCAGTTGGAGCCCATTTTTTTTTCTCTTTAACGGACAGCTGAGATTAAGATTTTTTAAATGAAGTCATAGAGACCCCACCTGGTGAAGGTAGTAACTGAGTACATAGTGGGAACCTCTGGTTGGCTTCCTAATGATGAAAAACTTGTTCAGGAGGCCAGCTCTCAATCTACAGGACACAGTCTGAATGATGCATGTTTGCTCTGAGGAGCACAGGACATAATCAAAAATTCTGATTGGAGATTAAACCCACATGTTCTGCCAAAGCGAAGTCCTCACACAGCAGGCTAATAATTAAAGATGACTGAGTGTCTTATCAGGACTCAGAGGAAATTATTTGATATGATTTGACTGTGTCCCCACCAAATGTCATCTTGAATTGTAGCTTCCATAATTCCCACATGTTGTGGGAGGGATCTGGTAGGCGGTAATTGAATCATGGGGGTGAGATTTTCCCTTCCTGTCCTAGTGATAGTGAATAAGTCTCATGAGAGCTGATGGTTTTACAAATGGGAGTTCCCCTGCACAAGCTCTCTTGCCTGCTGCCATATAAGATATGACTTTGCTCCTCATTTGCTTTCTGCCATGATTGTGAGGCCTCTACAGCCATCTGGAACTGTGAGTCAATTAAATCTCTTTTCTTGTAAATTACCCAGTCTCAGGTATGTTTTTATTAGCAGTGTGAGAACAGATTAATACAGTAAATTTGTACCCAGAATGGGGCACTGCTGTAAAGATACCTGAAAATGTGGAAGCAACTTTGGAACTGGGTAATGGGCAGAGGTTAGAACAGTTTGGAGGACTCAGAAGAAGACAGGAAGATGAGGGAAAGTTTGGAATTTCCTAGAGACTTGTTGAGTGGCTTTGACCAAATGCTGCCCATCTCAGATGGAGATGAGGAATCATTGGGAACTGTAATAATGGCAACTCTTGCTATATTTTAGCAAAGAGACTGAAAGATTTTGCGCCTGCTTTAGAGATCTGTGGAACTTTGAACTTCAGAGAGTTGATTTAGGGTATCAAGGATATCATTATGCAAGTTTGGAAAATTTGCAGCCTAATGATGCAATAGAAAAAAAACCCATTTTCTTAGGAGAAATTCAAGCCTGCTGCAGAAATTTGTATTACTAGTGAGAAGCCAAATGTTAATTGCCAAGACAATGGAGAAGACGTCTCCAGGGCATGTCAGAGACCTTCACAGCAGCCCCTCTAATCAAAGGCCTGGAGGCCTAGGAGGAAAATGGTTTTGTGGGCAGGGCCTCCCTGCTGTGTGCAGCCTAGGGACTTGGTGCCCTGTGTCACCCAACTGCTCCAGCCATGGCTAAAATGGACTAAGGTACAGCTCAGTCTGTAGCTTCAGAGGGTGGAAGCCTCAAGCCTTAAGCTTCCACATGGTGTTGAGCCTGTGGGTACACAGAAGTCAAAAATTAAGGTTTGGGAACCTCTGCCCAGATTTCAGAGGATGTATGGAAACACTTGGATGTCCAGGAAGAAGTTTGCTGCAGGGGCAGTGTCTCATAGAGAACATGTTCTAGGGCAGCGCCGAAGGGAAATGTGGGGCTGGAGCCCCTACAGAGTCCCTGCTGGGGCACTGCCTACTGGAGCTGTGAGAAGACAGCCAGAGTCCTCCAGACCCCAGAATGGTAGAGCCACTGACAGACAGCTTTCATCATGCTCCTGGAAAAGCTACAAACACCCAACACCAACCCATGAAAGCAGCCAGGAGGCAGGCTGTACCCTGCAAAGCCACAGGGGCGGAGCTGCCCAAGGCTATGGAAACACACCTCTTGCATCAGCATATGAGACATGGCGTCAAAGGAGATCATTTTGGAGCTTTAAGATTTGACTGCCCCACTGGATTTGCATGTAGCCTTTAGCCTCTTCATTTTGGCCAATTTCTCCCATTTGGAATGGGGACATTTACCCAATTCCTATATCTCCATTATATCTAGGAAGTAACTAACTTGCTTTTGATTTTACAGGCTCATAGATAGAAGGGACTTGCATTGTCTCAGATGAAACTTTGGACTGTGGACTTTTGAGTTAATGCTGAAATGAGTTAAAACTTTGGGGGACTGTTGGGAAGGCATGATTGAATTTTAAATGTGAGGACATAAGATTTGGGAGGTGCCAGGGGCAGAATGATATGATATGGCTGTGTCTGCACCGAAATTTCATCTTGAATTGTAGCTCCCATAATCCCCACATGTCATGGGACCCAGTGGGAGGTAATTGAAACATGGGGGTGGGTTTTTTCTGTGCTGTTCTCATGATAGTGAATAAGTCTCGTGAGATCTCACGGTTTTATAAATGGGAGCTCTCCTGCACAAGTTCTCTTGCCTGTCACCATGTAAGATGTGACTTTGCTCCTCATTTGCCTTCTGCCATGATTGTGAAGCCTTTCTAGCCATGTGGAACTGTGAGTCAATTGAACCTCTTTCCTTTATAAATTACCCAATCTTGGGTATGTCTTTATTAGCAGATGAGAACAGACTACTACATTCTTCCTATTCTGCTATTCTATCTCTGGTTGCCTAAAAAAGTGAGGAGTGTGATATATTGGCATAGCATAATGATTAAGAGCATGGGCTCAGGACTGGGTGCAGTGGCTTACACACTTTGGGAGGCTAAGGCAGGAGCTTCACTTGAGTGCAGGAGTTCAAGACCAGCTTGGCTGACAGAGTAAGACTCCATCTCTAAAAATAAAAAAGGAGCATGGGCTATGGACACAGATCAGACTGTCTTCCTACTTCCTAGTGCTTAGATGATTTTTCTTTGAAAAATCATGTAAAGTCTCTATGCCTTAGTTTCTTGTCTGGTATAAAAAAGAATAATATTACCTTTATCATATAGAAAAATAGTGTAACAATGAAATGGGATCACACATGGAAAAGGCTCAGAAGAGCACATGAGTACAAAGTGAACACTGACTATGATAGTATTAGTATCCTCCATTGCCAGCTCCACCCTGCATGCCACGTGAGCACATTGAATAATTTACCCTGTGAACAGCCTCAACTTTCCATCCCAGATGATGCTGTACAAGTAGGATATAGTTTCCTAAATAACTCATTTAATTAAGGAATATAGGTTACTCCTTCCACTTCAGGGTTAGGGGTGGGATAGAAAGCATTCATTTTGGTTTTGAGGAAGTGTGGATTTTACTAGGGGATGAGCTGGCAAAATAACATTTTGAGACATAAATTCATTGTCCTCTCCTCAAGCAGGTTTCTTTCTCCCTTTCTCTCTTCCCCATTCAAACACAAAGAGACAGGCTACTTTCTTTTTTCTTTTTTTTTGTCTTTAATTTTTATTTTAAGTTTAGGGATGCATGTGCAGGATGTGCTGTTTTTTTACATAGGAAAAAGTGTGCCATGATGGTTTGCTGTACAGATCATCCCTTCCCCAAGGAATTAAGCCCATCATCCATTAGCTATTCTTCCTGATGCTCTTTCCGCCCACTGATAGGCCCCAGTGTGTGTGTCGTTCCCCTCTCTGTGTCCATGTTTTCTCATTGTTCAGCTCCCACTTATGAGTGAGAACATGTGGTGTTTGGTTTTCTGTTCCTGCATTAGATTGCTGAAGATAACCGCTTCCAGCTCCATCCACGTCTCTGCAAAGGACGTGAACTCATTCCTTTTTATGGTTGCATAGTATTCGATGGTGTACATATACCACATTTTTTTAATTCAGTCTATCATAGATGGGCGTTTGGGTTGATTCCGTGTCTTTGCTATTGTAAATAGTGCTGCAATTAACATATGTGTGCATGTATCTTTGTAATAGAATGATTTATATTTTGGGGGGTACATAGTAACAGAATTGCTGGGTCAGATGGTATTTCTGCTTTTAGATCTTTGAGGAATCGCCACACTGTCTTCCACAGTATTTGAACTCATTTACACTCCCACCAACAGTGTAAAAACGTTCTTTTTTCTCCGCAACCTCACCAGCATCCAGGCAGGCTACTTTCTTGCCCAAGGGAGAGTGTATGGTGGGATGTTAATTCCCAAAATAAATGATCTAAGTAGATCTAAGTTTTCTCTCATAGATGCTTCTGAGATAAATCACAAAAGAAAAGTATTTAGAGTTATAGTGTGTGCTTTAGAAGGTGAATCATGTGTGAAGCTTCCCAACTAAACAAGAAAGGAAGTTTCCCCAGGACGGGAAGGGCCTGAGACAGGAAGATTTCAGGAGCCAAAAAAGCCCGAGCTTGGCCCCGGTCAATCACGACGAAGCTGTAAGACCCTGGAGGAAAAAGGTTTTATGGTGAAGCTAGATAGAATCTGAGTGTGTCATAGAATGTGACAATGAATCCACCAAGGACATAGCAAGATCTGAGAAACGGTTTTATGCTATGGCTATACAGAAGGACTTAAAGGACTATAGAGTGAATATTTCAGGCCTCCAGCATGACCTAGAAGCATGAGGATGCCACTGTACCTGATGAAATGCTGTGGACCTAGGGAGCAGGCGTCTCAAAAATCATGTATAAAACGGTAACTAAAGACTAGAGGAACTCTAGTATCTGCACATCCTTCTATACGTAGATGCCCACGTCTGCTCCTACTACAGATGTAGACTCCGGAAATTATCATTGGTGAGGGCCCAAGACGTGAAGTCTGGAGATGTAGGGAGGGATCTCACAAAGAAGACAAACGTTTGGCTTTCTGACATCTCGATAGAATGAGAGCTAAGAGTCTGAAATTAATTTGAGTTGTACAAATAAAATAAAATGTTTGGAATGAGAGTGATACTTATTTAAAAAACAACAACAGGTTTTCAATATACTTAGAAAAAAGAATTGTAGAGAATAACTTCTGCCTTCCACATAGACAGGTCACCCCTTACACTTTCCAGGTAAAATGCTCCCTGGATTTACACAGTCTCAAACAATTGAATTTTAGTTTGCGGTCTTTGCTTTTCATTTGCAGAACTAATGGCTTGGTTAACTGATTTTACCACAAAAGAACATTTTGCTCCAAGGGTATAGACAAGTCTCTCCTCTTTCAAATAATCAAACCAAACTAGAAACTTCCGACAGCTTTGAAAAAAATATTTTGATGTTTATTTTTTCCACTAAATCATCAGACATTTTGGGATCACGATTCCATTAACACACAAGCTCCAAAAGTAGTACTTCTTGTAAAAAGAAAGATTTTCTTAACTATGAGGCTTGGGCATGAAAGCTAGATCTGAAGACAATGGCAACAGCATGTCTTCTTGCCTCTTTCACATCTCCTTTTATGGTCTGTGATCTCTGGTACATTAGTAATCTCTGCCAAGTCATTCAAAAGAATGCTCCATCCAACTTTTATTTAGCAATTCCATCTCTGTAAACTTTTCTTCACATCCTAACCATGCTAAACACATTAAAACATATCTTCAGTAGAGCTATCTCCTTTACCCACAACTTTCCATATCTGTGCCTACTACCATTGTTCTGTATCAGCAAGACCTCTTTTCCTTCTTTAAGAACCTATGCAAGTCTTCATTTTCCTCAGATAAATGTGTTGCCTGGTCTTTTGGATTCCCATAAAACTTCCGAGTGACTTCATGATAGCACTTACTGAAGTAACTATGATTAGTTATGTGTCTGTCTCTCTCAATAAACCATAAACTTCTTAAGGAAAAACATGATCTATTTTTCTTTGATTCTTCAAAGGTTACACAGTGCTTAATGTAAGATAGGGATGTTCACTGTCGATGAATAAATAGCTGCATGAACTGGTACACATGTTATAATCTACTGCCCAATTATTTTGAAGCAATTGTATTAGCCCAAGTTTTTGTATATTTGAAAGCTCCATGAGAAATGGGTCACAGAAATATTCATTATGTTGCATTCCAACATATATTTTTTTGTAGGGTCAGCAAAATACTTTCTATAAATGGCATTAAATATTTTATCCCATAAAGTATTTAAATTCTGTGTGTTGTCTGACTTTCGACTTTAAAGACAATGAAAAATGTGGTGCCCACAATTGTATAGGTAATTGGAAGGTTATTGCCCAAGTAATATTTATCTGTTTGTCTGTTAGGTAATCCTGAATTTTATTTTGAAAAAAAATAAAGTGTTAGGAGAGGGCTGTTCCTCCTGGAAATTGCTTGCAGTATTGGCTTTTTTGGTACTACTGAAAATCCTGTGGTTCTAATGAAAAAATACATTTAAGCAGTTTCCCCACTAAATGTTTCTTGAAGTTGTAGTTTACAACTGCTCCTCACTCCTGGAAAAACATCTTCTCTAATAACTAGAAAACGATGGGAAGAGAATATTTTACATTCAGTTTTTTTTCTAAACATTTTCAACATAAACTGGTTAAGTCAAATGACTAGCAGAGCATGGCTTATATAATTTAGATTACATTTCAATTGCTGACTTTAAAGAACCAGAGAAAAATATATATGTTAAGGAGGAAAAATGAAAAGAGTGAAGCTTAATTTCTGTCTGTAAAAGCTAAAGAGGATTTTTAATTCATTTCTTCCCCCTAAAAGAGGAAGAAATACATGAAAAGCAAAAAGAGTGTGCAGCCTTAACACAATGGTAAAGAGACAGGAATAGTCCTCATGTAACAGAAGAGACAGATGCCCTGAACAGGCAGATTTGGTTTCTGGATGTTGGGGGCTGGGGACGGGGAGGAGGGAATTATAGAGCCTGGAATTTCTAGCTCTAATGAGGGATGATTTAGGAAGTAAAGCCAACCCCAGTCATCTCCCACTTTCACACTCCAAGAGCTGCCAATGTCTTTGGTTAATGAGGTAGACTTGGAGCCATGCCCTTAATTAACTTGACCCTGTGAAACTGTTTCTCAAACGTTTTAAACCCATGACCCTTTAAAGCATTCTTGTTCTGTGTATTTACATCAGTTAAGAAGAGTCTGTCTTGCTTTTCTAAATGTACTTTGAATTATAAAAAATAATAAGTGTGCCATAGACACTTTTTCAATATATTTGGCCTATGGGTGATTTTGACATGTGCGTTTAGTGTGGAATTTGTACCATGTGCCACCCTCCCCTTATTGAAAAGCGGGGTTAAAATATGGAAGCTGTTCACTTGTAGGTGAGTGTAGTATATATAGTCTAGTGTATGGTATTGTATGTCCTTCACAATCAGGTTCCCATCACGAATGTTATTGGAAGAACTGTGACATCAAATATAGAGAAAGCAGGAGGGAAGATTTTAAATTTATCTTTAAATTTAATTTTATTTGTCTATCGCATATATTTACTATACATATTTTTCAAATGTCATTCACTGAAGTTTTAATAAGCAAAACATTATTTTATAAGCTTATGTGTATAGGAGAGAATATTTCTACCATGGAACACAATCATAATTTTAATTTTATAGTTCAGTGAATTTAGAGAAATGCTTTTTATCACTCAGAATGTTATATTATGAAAAATAGGACTGAGTGTGGGTCAAATTATTAGGAAAGCATATGAAACTGAAGGGAAGAACATTTTATTTGAGAAATAGAGATTAACTTTTATTTTCACTACATTCCAGGTTTTGGCTTACATGCCATCAGAATATACAATCCTTTTATTTCAAAATATAACCAAGATAAGTGAGACATACTCAGTCAGGGGTTTGTTTAGACATTTTAAAATCCAATTTGAATTTTCTGAATGCTTCACAAATTTTCTGAATATGACCAGGCCAATTTTGAGAAGACCTATGTTAATTGATTACTTGGGATGGGAGGCAATACAATTTCATGGTTTCAAATAGAATTGATGGAAAAGAGACACATTCCAGTAATTCTACAAATGTTTGCTTCTGAGAGTAATAGCCATCAATTGAGGTAGTTATATGAAACAAAAAAAAAAAAAAAAAAAAAGAAAGAAACCTTATTTAAAATAAAAACTTATTTCCATTTTGGATATTTGTAAGATAACAAGTGATTTTAATTTGTTTCTATGTTGGCATTAAATACAATTTTCTGATCTAACTCTTTAGGTATCTGAGGACACATACATTCCAAAGGGATGTACATTTTGCTACCATCCAATATATGCTAGATGCAGGGAATTGCTAGATGGATAATTGCACTTTAGGTGATACCAAAATACTTGGTGTATCATTTCACTTTCTATTGAGATGCTTGGCCTGGCATATGTCAAGAACCAGGATATATCATTTGACCTTTCCTGGGACAAGCTTTCCAAGCATGTAAGAATTATCTAGGGAATGTATTAAAATGCAGATTTCTTTGCTGCACCCTCAAAATTTATGACTCAGTACTTCTAGGGTAGCACAGAGGAATCTGAATTTTTACCTATTAAAACATTCTGATGAAGGTGATGTTGATATGTTTTGAGAATCTCAGCCTTCAGAGGAATTCTAGGCAATTTATGCTTGTAGCTCATGTAAGAACCACACATATTACACAATGCACAGTACTAATGGTAGTGCAATAATGAAATGATGTCTTTATAAAAATTCAAATATCTAGCTAAAGGATAATCTCTGATTTCCATTATTTATAAAGAAAATTTGTCCATGTGTTGAATAGGATTGAAAATACAGTTTTATCATATGACTATGCTAACTTGAAGGATATTATATAGTAGAAATAAATCTACCTCAGTGTTTCTGAGTTCTTTTAGTGTGTGTTTTTCTCAAAAGCACTCACCTTAACCTTTCATATATCTGGTTCTAAGTGTCTTCTTTGCTATCAATTCATCTCTTCAGGGGTAATCTTTTAAGGATTTAACAACTTATAAGGAAAAGGCAACTGCCAATCCACACGGACTGTAGAACCAGGTGGAGTGGATGAAATCTATTAAAATTTAATTAGAAACAGAAGGACCGTCCTGGTTTCGGCCAGCTAAAAATCAACCCTTTTCTGTCGCAACTATACTTCTCCACCTAACGTTGAGAGTTTTTTTTAGTCGTTGTTTAGTTTCCCACGAATCAATATTTTTGTTTCTTTGTCAAAATGAATCTCACTCATGAATTATACCCTTCCAGGAATACATCTACGTTTTGATAGATGTATCCTGAGAATAAATAAGCAAAATAAGCCTTAAGGAGGGTATTCTTCTCATCAAAATGTTGAGTACTGTACTGTGATCTGCTGATGGAAATATAGGATAGAAATATTGGGTTTTTCGTGGGATTATTTATTTATTTAAAAGAAAAATCATTATATACTTGTTTTATGCCAGAAACTGTACAAGAGACGTGAATGTGATTATCAACAGCTTCATATAAATGGAATTTTGTATTAAAAAGAAACTGTCTTTACCTAGTTGACCTCGATATTATTTGGGCAGGGATTAGATTGGTGGGGGTGGGTATGTGGTGGAAAGGAGTGAAAGAAAAATTTTATCTCAGTATTTTCCCAGCTGTTGCAGAGACAGAGAAAGTCAAGATGGTATTTTATTTCAAGTATGAGTATCCTTTCAGTACAAGGTGTTCCCAGGTCTCCTCCTATTCCCCATCCATAAGCCTACATATTAAATATCCTAGTGCTGCTAAGGACAAGTACCTCCTTCTGTAACACAATGTGCCAATCTCCTTTCCCTTAAAATATGCAATACGAAATTCTAATGTCCCAGAGAGAAGAAAATGTAGCCACGCAAAATATAATATAACATCATGGTATGTGAAATTAGATATTTATTTGTGAAACATAAGTCATAGTACTTTTTGCTCTTTTACATGGTAAATATATTTTATATCTCTCAGGATAAAGACAATAACAATGAATAGTAACCACATTTTATCTTCCTATGGAGAGATCTGTTACATCAGAATGTGCTTCTAACTTGCAGACACCACATGCACACAATAGTGGATAGATTTAAAGGTTTGCCACCCACAAAATAAGAGGGGAAGAGAAAGTATGGTCATCATGAAAGTGTTAACTCATAACTAGAAATTCTCTTCATGCCTTCTTTTTATTTTCAACCAGTGCTTCATTTATATCAGACTTGCTGGCACTGAAGAAAGAAACAATGGTATACAATGGGACATTTTCATTACCAATTATTAATGGAGTACAAAAATTAGAAGCAGGGAGAATATGACACATTTGTTTATGTGTATATCTTTAGATACAGTTACATACACATATAGAGATAGATAGTACAGTAAAAGTATTTGAAAATTTTAGAAAATAGTTCATAATTCCTAACTGTGAAAGTAGTAAAGGGCCATGAATATCTTGAGCTTCAGAGTCAGCTAGCATAGTGTTTACACCTAAAAATGTATAGTTTGGCCATTATTTTTTCAAAAATGTCTGCTCTTTCATAATCTCAGCCTAGCATATCTCATTTTCTTATATCCACTACTCAACAAGCCCTATGAGCTAATGAGATTTTAGTTTATCCATGGGTTGGAACATGAGTAATAATTTTTTTTTGAGACTTATTCTTGCTCTGTTGCCCAGGATGGAGTGCAGTGGTGGGATCTCGGCTCACTGCGGCCTCTGCCTTCTGGGTTCAAATGATTTTCCTGCCTCAGCCTCCTGAGTAGCTGGGACTACAGGCATGTGCCACCATGCCCAGCTAATTTTTGTATTTTTAGTAGAGAAGGGATTTCACCATGTTGGCCGGGATGGTCTTGATCTCCTAACCTCGTGATTCACCCACCTCGGCCTTCCAGAGTGCTGGGATTACAAGCTTGAGCCACCACGCCTGGCCAAGTAATAATTTTCTAGGTGAGGCCATTTCTCTAGCCAACAGGTGTTACTGTCTTGTTGCATTAATGATAGACATGGTGACTTTTTTTGCAACCCACTACTATGGAGTTATTACTGTCAGGAGTAGAAATATGTATTTAAAAAACACAACTTGAAATGATAACCAATAAAGAAGATTGCCAATTTACATGATGCTGAGAACATCAAATAAAGTAAATCATTATATTGGGGTTGAAATATGCAGGTATATGAAGAAGGTAAACCTTTTATCACTTATCTATTTAAATAAGTATGAAACAATTTTAATAAAAAAATACCTCTAACATTATACCGATATTTATACTTGTGCATTTTCAAATGTGCATTTTCACCTACACTGTGGTGGTATCATCTATTCTACACAAAGAAACATTAATATTTTTCCAACACTTCAAATGTTTTATGTCAGATACTAGTACTACTTTTCCAGTAAAGTATTGTTCATGATTAAGATGACATTAATTCCAGCTCACTAATGTGAGGAAAAAAAATGCTGAATTTTAATACAGGAATATATATTTAAACATACCCTCCTCAGAGATGCCTGATTTGTGTACTTTAAAAGAATTCTCCCTCCCCTAAGTGTTCCTTCTTTCCCCCAACCTCACATAAATTGGGTTTTTTTTTTTTTTTTTTTCTGATCTTGGGTTGTCTCACTCACAAACAAAAACTTACAGCTTTACAGATAGACAAGTGGCAATGATATCCTCCAAATAAACCAGTTTGGCTTTTATAGACCCCAAAATACATATTAATCAATTATGGGGAAGAATATTTTTGCGATTTTTCAGTTAAAAAAGTTTTCACTTCAAGGACATTTAACTCTCTAGGACACATGTGTATTAAAAGTTGTTTCTGGCAGGGAGCGGTGGCTCACACATGTAATCCCAGCACTTTGGGAGGCCGAGGTGGGCAGATCATTTGAGGTCAGGAGTTTGAGACCAGCCTTCTGGCCAGTATTGTGAAACCCCGTCTCTATTAAAAAAAAAAAAATACAAAAATTAGCCAGGCGTGATGGCTTGCGCCTGTAGTCCCAGCTACTCAGGAGGCTAAAGCATGAAAAACTTGAACCTGGGAGGGGGCGGTTGCAGTGAGTCGAGATGGCGCCACTGCACTCCAGCCTGGGCGACAGAGCCAGACTTCATCTAAAAAAAAAAAAAAATTGTTATTTCTGTTTAATTTACATTAAAAGGACAATCATTTTAATTTTCATAATTATGCTCCATGCATGTTAACATTTTTATTTGCCTGGGTTCTGGTGCCTGACTGTCTGGATTTAAATCCCAGGTTTATCACCTTTACCTTTAGCTGTGTAAAATGTGAAAATTGTGTAAACGCTTTGTGACTCAGTTTCCTCATCTGTGAAAATAAGGACAATAGTAATTTTCCATGTTAAGTAGTTATGAGAGATTAACTACTTAGAACATATCATGCTTTTAGAGGGGTACCTGGCATATAATAACCATTTTTATAGAGTTACAGTATTCTGTAACTCTGAAAGAATTATTTAACTCTAGAATTAGCTCTGAAATTTAACTCTGGAAGTCTCTTAAACTCCTAGTATGTAGAAAAAGAGAAATGATTGAAATTTACTATTCGTCATTACAAAGTAAATTTTATCATTTTTAGTTTTAAATTTAATATAAAATTGGTAAAACTGACTTAGAATGACTTCACAAAATCTTAAATATAAATTTATACATTTTAGAAATCTTTATATTTTCTTGTGGCAGTAAAATATAAGTATATGAAAAAGCAGCTATTAAAGTCATTATCAGTATAAATGAAAAGGCCAAGTTTAAAAAAAAAAAAGAGAATAAAAAACTGTAGATTCACAGTTCAACTTAGTGTCTACAGGTTGGAGTACTGCTGTGTGATTATAAGACATCCTAAAGCAACAGTTCATCCTTTACATGCTGTCTATATTTAAAATGTGTAATCTAAGACATATTTTTCTTTTTCTATGAATTCATAGACCCAATGAGCTGCTTATCAAACGTGGAAAGTTCAGCAGGCCTAAAGGACAGTTCATGGACATTTCTCTGGAAAATAGATCAGAAACCCATAGGAAGGAACCGCTAGAGGTCATTCAATCTAACTTTTTGGATATCCCTATAAATATACTTAGATTATGCCCAATTTGAAGCACATATTGTCTAATGTAGTTTGTAAAGATATTAAAATGCTCTCTCAAGTTTGAGTAGACCATTTGCTTCAGTTGCCTCTATTTACAGAGCACGTGTGATATCAATATCAATGTATATTAGAAAAACATGTCATTTTGGCTCAATGGAAATTATTCTAATATAATATTTCTCTTAGTACAAGTGTAAACTTTTTAAATTCACTCCCAATTCAATAATATTTTGCAATATAATTTTACAGGTCAAGTAACATAACAGTTTTGTAAGCAGTGTTTGTAATATAACCATGAGATAAGTGTTATTACTTTTATTTAACAGATGATATAATAGAATCATAAAAGCAAGCTTCTTGGCCATATAACAAAACAAAGTACGGGAGGGAATTAGTGATTGAACAAAAACATGTCTGGCTCTGCAATTCAAGCTCTTATCTCAGTGTGCTATCTTTTGTAAATTAGATCCAAGTACACCCTCAAAATGTGTTCCTAAAATTACAATTGAGTTTCACACTGGTTGCATGCTGCACATTTTTTCATCAATTAAATGTTTGAATTTTACAAATTTCACCATTTTCTTTTAGAAATAAAAAATGTACTCCCTCTTTGTCCTGATATGGATTACTATAGTAATAATACTTGTTTGTTGAATTTTATGACAAGGGTGATCAACCATTTCAAATGTTACTATGCTTAACCTTGGCAAGAGCACCATCAAATATTATGTTCACATTTTAGGAGATAAAGATAATATAGTTTAGACTGGTTAAGTGAATTGTAGAATTGGTGAATGGTAAGAGATTTGAACCAAGTCAATCAATTTCAAATTTCATGTTCTCACTCAAACATCTACAAAAACGAAGAAAGATGTGTAAGGAAAAATCATGGTAAGGTGGTCTGTAGACCAATGATTAAAACAAGGAAGGCTAAAACACTTATTTCACAATGTATTTTAGAATAACTCCAAAAGACCGTAAACAGGCTAGAAGACAGAAAGATTTAAAATAATATGAAAGCAAAAAGATAAATTTAAAGTTCCATAAACAACTAAACTAAAAGAAGAAAAGTGAGGAGAAACTGAAATATTGGAATCTCTTAATGAATGCAATAGTTCGGGAATTTAAGATAGGATTGGGGCAATGTGGGAGCAAAAAGAGCAGAGAGTTTAATAGAAACACAGGAACTTTCCACATGGAGGTAACGGAGATGCTGAAGGACTCCAAGGCTGCCAGAAGGAGAGCCTGGTGCAATACAAGACACAAAGGAAAAAGGGAAGAACGAGAGAACATGTCAGTGGTTTCATGTTTCTTTTGGCAACAAGAAGCTTCAGAATTACATCTGTTTTTCCCTTCTCCTTTACTTCAAGTGCTGCTGAATTTGAAACTCCAAACCTCCAGTAAATTATATCCTATGCCTTGGTAATCCTGCATAAAACAGACAAGTGGGGGTATGATCATTTGAAGCAGTCATTCTATCCTGTCCTCCAAAATGGAGAAATTGTATTTTGAAGATTTCATCATTTGGAATGATACAATTTGTCACCTCCTGTTCATTCAAAGTAAATGAAGGCGAGATGGATACTTAGGAGCCAAAGGCAACAACATTGACCTGAATATAAGAAACATTTAAGCTGAAACTGGTTATTTTCTACCTGTGTGTATATATATTTGCACCTGGGAGTCTTAGGTGATAAATTTGGCGAGTAGAACTATGACTTTAAAGAAAATCCTGGGGCCCTACTTCACAGCACAAAATGGGCACTGGGACAGTAACACCTGCATTTCGGTCTTCATATGAATGTCTTTGGGTCAGGAGAACAGTATTTTTTTTTTTTTTGCCCCAGTCTTTTTAACATTCTCTTAGACATGGCTCTGAAAACCTTGTGCAGATAATGTACACTGCTCCAGAAGTCAAAATAAATTAGAAAAGCCTTGCCTTATGAACTTCATTTATTTAATGCTACTAGGCTCCCTACATTTGGGCAAATTGCTTTCCATGGTCCTCTCTATTTTCAATCTATAGATGTAATGTCTAAGAAGAGATAATGTAAAAATTCCCTTTAATATTTATATTATTAAATTATTATATTTTAATATATGGCTATTATATTTACTTATAATGTGGTTGAAAATAATGGTGAGAGAATAGGCATTAAGTACATTTTAAATAGCTGTACTATTTAGATAATAAATGTGCTTCAATTATTTAATAGCCTCATGTTAGTTATGTGTTACATAATTGATCATGGCAAATTATTTACATGACAACCGAAGTACAAGTCATTAAAGATATTCTTGTCTTTCTGCTGCTAAATCCAGGAAGCCTCCAATATTGGTTTCCCATTTTGGTGAAGGACCAGCAAAGGCAAGTTTGCTCTCCTTTTCTCTTCCCTTTCTCAGCCGCTGCTGCCCCAGAAGATAAAGGGACATGATGCTCACCACATTTAGATGTTTACTGGCACTCTGGAGTTTCCTTGCAATTTACACCTTAGAAAGCACAGTGCACTTGTAAATTGCAGAACTTACAAGTGTCCCTTTGCCCACAGGAATCACTAATATCACAGGAAGGGAGGGAGGTGGAATCTCACACAGTTTAGGGATTTACAACTCTGTAGTGAAGTTTGGGGCGTAAATTGCTGAGAAACCCAAGAGTGTATTTAAATATTTAAAGGTAAGGGCACTTAGGTGTTTCTCCTGTTTGAAACTTAGACTGGGAGTTGGAAAGGAGAGTAACAAGATGCCTGTCCTCATCCCCATGGTTAAGCCCTCTGCCTGACAGAGGAGACAGGGGCTTGACTGACTTGCCCAAGTTTCATTTTGTATCACAAAGTTAAGTTAAAGAGCCAGAAGATTCTCAGAGCATGTAGAAGTTCTAAATTATATCAATAATTAGTAAGAGCAAGTGCCTTGCTTCTAGAAGTTAATAATCTTCAATATTTAAGTGTTGTGGTTGCGGCTTCCATAAGGGGTCAATATAGATTACCTTCTGTATTGGGACACTATTGAGAGTAGATGGGAGTACTATTAATAACTATGTTGGGACATCAAAATTATTATACCTATTAATAGTGATGATACCTAAAGGGCATAAAATGGGAATGCCCAGTGAAAATTGAGACATAAGGTCACGCTATTATGTTACACTTGGGAATAAACAGAAAGAATATTTATTAGTTATGTTTTTCCAAAGGCAAAGAATGATGATTAGGTATTTTATAATCTCACATTCAACATGGAAATGGACTTAAATTGTATAGCATAACAATTTATGGCTTGAAAATCTTTGGCCAGGTTTGGTGGCTCACACTTGTAATCCCAGAACTTTGGGAGGCCAAGGTGGGCAGATCACTTGAGGTCAGGAGTTCAAGATCAGACTGGCCAACATGGTGAAACTTAGGCTCTACTAAAAATAGAAAAATTAGCCGGGAGTGGTGGTGGGAGTCTGTAATCCCCAGCTACTCGGGAGGCTGAGGCAGGAGAATCACTTGAACCTGTGAGGCAGAGGCTGCAGTCAGCTGAGATCGTACCACTGCACTCCAGCCTGGGCAGCAGAGGGAAACTCTGTCTTACAAAAAAAAAAAAAGAAAAAAAGGCAGACAGAAAATATTGAAAACCCTATTGAGGTATTTTTTAAAGTGTGTGCTTTTGATATGGTTCTGAATTATAACCAATTCATTACATATGCAAATGTTCTGGGTATCTATACCCTTAAAGTATTTTAAGAGTATAGCAATACATTCTAGAAATAATATTTCAGATGCAAGATATGTCATGCTTAAATTTATCTAGAGGGAAAATGCTGATCTGTTTGATGAACTATGTTTATCATGAAATGAGGCTAATATTCAGATTAGACTTGCCATGATTTAGATATATTTATCATAATTTTATATATAATATTTTCAGTTCTTCTCTTAAAATAAATAAACACTTATTTCCTAATGCCTGAAACAATTTTACCTCTTACACAAAAAGCTGCTCTTGACCAGCTTATTCCAATTCCCATTCCCTCTTTCTATAGCAGAATGGAATGAAAGTAAATAATAAAACAAAACATAGAATGTGTGTGTAAGAATATTTTTACTCAAAGTTGGAAGAAAAAACCGTCAAATGAGAAACTGCCAAATCTTCTAAATTCCCATACATATTGTCTCATTTTAGTCCTTTTTTTATGTAACTTTTGCCACATTTCTTGAAATTCTAGCATTTGGACATTAATTCGAGGCCAAGAAGGTGCTTCTTTGAAAAATGAAAATAGCTTTAGGAGGTGTAAATTGTTGAAAAATTTTCTCATATTAATGTAACTTAATTTAGCCAATCCTATTTTATTCATTCGATGCATAATTTAATGTCCTACTCTACTCCACCCATTGGGGAATGAAGAAGATAGAAAATGCCTCAGATGTAGAATAAGATTGGAACAGTGCAATGAGGACCTGAAGCAGCACAATGGTGCCTTGGACATCATAGTATTTTGGATCCTCTATTGTAATTTCCCAATATTTTTAGGTTTGTGACTAGGGTCACATGACAATTAAGATAGTTAATATATACATATAGTTTAGAAAACACTTTCAAACACATTTTCCCTCTTTTTCTTTAGAGCACAGAACCTGTTTTAATATTAATTACATTTCATAGAGGGATGCTGTAAGGCTCAGGAAGATAGCTGGTATGTTTTGGTATCCTCAGTCAATCACTATAATATTTGTCTGAGTTCTTCCAAATCTAAACTGTCTTCAGATCTGCGACTAGACCTGTCTGTAGGCACAGAGAATAGTCAACTTTCAGAGACAGTAGCTCAATAACTACATTGAGTTGGTCTTGCTGTGTTGCCTTTCAGTTCCTCCAAAGCGAGTTCACATTTCTCTTCTCTGATTTCTCAACGTCTTGCTTACTGCTTTGCAGCTCAAAGTCAGCTTGGAATTCCCACCCCTCATGTCTAGATACTGTACTTTGGATTTTAATACCTGTTGCTTAACATTAATAATGGTATTTTCTCTTCCTTATCTCCCAATATCTGAATTGATACCTTTTTTTTTAACTACTAATTGCCGACTCCTGTGCCTGGATAGTCATGCTCATCTTTAACATAGACACTTTTGGGTCTAAGTGTTTCTTTACTCTTTTTTTCTATTCCTTTTTCCTTTGGTATTGAATAAAACATTAGACTCATGTCCCTTTTTAATGATCTTTAAAATAACCAGTCTCTATTTTCTGTAGCCTGAAGCTCTTTAATGCAAGCACTGTGCCTTGTTTACCATGTGTGTGCATCCCCTAGGATCATGCTTAATGCTCCAGTACATGTTGTTTTAAAATTAATACTAACAGCAACACAACATTAGCAGCTAAAAGTTCTATACTGTCCATACTGCTTATAATTTACCAGTCATTATTCTAAAAGCTTTAAATATACTATTCAGTTAATCTTCAAACTTTATGAGCTAGTTACTAGTATTACCTCCATTTTACAGATAAGTGATATATGACACAGGGTGATTAAGTAAATTACTTAAGAGTGCTCAACTCACTTGTGGCAGATGCAGGATTTACGTCTCAAAAGTCTGGTTCCACAGTCTGTGATCTTCAGCACTTTGCCAATGAATGAATGGACGTTTACATGTCAATGCTTCATTCAGTCCTATGATTCTTACCACATTCAATAGACCATGCCTGTACACATTAGTAGATATATACTAGAAGGTTGAAAGAAGTGCAGAAGTAAAGAAGTCAACCTAAGGGAAAATTTTATCTGTCACAATATTTTGACTTGTGGTTGTACTTGACTCTAATTTCCCCTTCTTCCTTCTTCTTTGTTCTAATCTTGGAATCCATAACTCAGGTTATATATTTCTACCACACATGAGATCCAAATTAGGCTAGCCTAGAAATCTAACACTGTTTAAAAAATCATTTGAATTCCAAAATAAAAGTACTCCAATAAATTTTTACAATATGACGCTTCTCAAGTTCAGGTTCTATCTATATTTACTCTTTCCTCTCTCTCTCACACACACATAATCTTTTAAAATTAGTAAGTCCCTTATTGAATTCTATGAACATAGTTTCTCTTTTCTAAACAAAAAAATGCTATTATACAGATTGACTCTATAAGTCTATAGCTAATAAATTGATGTATTACTGAGCTATTTATAGAAAGAGTTGGCCTAACGAAAGTCCAGCAAAAAGAAGGGAAGCAAATTTTTTGAAAGTGAAATGAGATAGTGAACATTATCCTTATAAACATTAATTAGGACAATGAATGGGAATGTGATATTTGGACCATCTGGTGAAATACTAAGGACTTATTAAATTTGTTTGCTATAGCAGAGAAATGAAACTACTAATATTAGCCCAATACTGCTGGTGTCTATGGGCTAAATTGGCGTGGTTGCTTTTTATCTAAAAAAATTGAGTGACAGTGATGTTGGTAATAATTTTGATTTTTAAATCCTTTGTTAGCATTTATAATATAATCTGTTTGTTACAGTGAATAAGCAGTCAAGAGAATTATACTAGATACACGTTTGGGTGCTTTTCATATGCATACCTTGTTCTGTAATGCATACTAGGAATTAAAATTAATTATGCATTTTACATATTAACATAATAATCTATAACTAGTATGTTTTAACATTAAAATGTATACACCAGATATGGAAGCAGAAATCTTCAAAAGTCTATAAATCAACTGTTATGTAAGCAATTGATAACAAAGAAAAGTCATTTGGAAAGGAAAAAAAAAAGAATGTAAAAGGAAAACAGCTAATTCCATAGCCATACAAAGACATGAAATCAGTCATTATGTTATTGTGCGGTATCTAATGAAGGCTGTTTGAAAGTAAAACAAGCAAAGCTATATAATATCTTCTCTCTGGAGCCAGACTACCAAGGGTTTCTTCTGAGGCAACATTTATTATGTGTTACACTATCAGCAAGTAATCATCTGTCTGTGCCTTAGCTTTTGTGAAAATCAGGAAACTGTAACTACTTCATAGCTGTGTAAGGATTAATGAAGATAAAATTTTTTAAATGCATAAAACAATGCTTAGAACAAAATAAGTTCTTAATAAATATAAGTTGTTATTAATTGGATTTTTTAGGATTAGAAATGGTATAAAAATTATAAGATGATTTTAATCCATTATTTAAACAGTCTGAACATAGAATTAGACTCTAATAACAGCTTGACACCTTGAATAGTCCTGGACTAAAAACTAGAACTTTTCCGTATCTCCAAATTAACGTGATACTCTATTATTCAAAAGGCTCACAGCATTTTTATACTGTCATATAAATTTATCAGCTTTAAAATTTTTCTACTTCTTATTTTACATGTAAAATAATAATATTTCAGAAAAATAATAAAATATAATTCTCAGTTTCTAGAGATTTAGTGTGCTTCATTTATAGAAGGATATAGGGATCATGATTAATATTCATTAATTTGTCATTGCAAATGTGAACTACTGACAAAAAGATGCAATGAGTTTTAAAAAGACTCAATAATTCAAATATACTAATCACACACACACCTATGTCTCTTTATATATATACACTCATATTTTTACGTGTATATCACATATACATATATTTTAGCTGAGATGCAAAGACATGATAAACATTTTTATAGATCAGAAATGAGCCCACAGAAATGCAAAGTAGTTTTGGGGACTATAGCCACTGGCCTGTTGGACCAGGGATTAGAAGATAAGCATAGCAGCAAGGAGACTGGCTACTGAAGGGAAGAGCATTAAGAGTTCTCTGAGTGACATGGTTTTCAGTCAGTCTCAAAATTCAAATCCTGGGACTGGGAAAAAATAAACCCTCTTTCTCTCAATTGTGCAAAGATCCTGAAAAAATGGCTATTTACTTGCTGCTTGGGATATGACATTACAGAAAGCCTGTTGACATCTGGAAATGGATAATAACAACCAAGTACTGAGCCAAGTACTGAGCCAAGTTGCCAGCTGGCTCTGTGATTGGATCTGCAATATCCTGGATACCTTTATGAAACAGAAACTGCCAGAAGCCATTCTAATGATGACATCTGGTTTGAACACCCACAGGCTAGAAGGAAGCAACGACAAAATGGCAGAGTTGCTAGAGAGTTGGGGGGTGGGTAGGAAAAATACAAAATAAAAAAAAAAGTAAAACAGACACACACACAGACACACACAATAACACACCCCAATAACAACAAAACAAAATCAAAATCTCTAAAACTTTTCTTTTCAAAACATGCCTACAATCTGATCTTACTAAAATATTCAAGAAATCAAATAATTTAAAAAAACAGTGTTGAATGAATCAATGAAATACACTTTCACTCCAAGAAAAATTAATTTTATAACATGTCTGAGGGTTTAAAGTAAATAATGTTTGCAGGATCAAAAAATAAAATACCGTAATACTGATTAAAAATAAACAATAGATAAACAAAAATCAACAGTCATATAAGACTGGAAGATATGCAAAATAATAAATTAATACGATGGAAATATTTTCATAAAAATTGTGATAACTGAAAGGAAATCCTATATATAGTCAGGATAAGCTTGTATTATTCCAATATAAAAATTAAACCCAAATCAGCATAAAATAATTTATTAAATGCAACATGGTGTATAATTTCAGAATTCCCACAGAGGTATAAAAAAGATTCAGATAAGAAAATAGCAAAGAATCAATATTTGAAGGGCAATACCCAAGACAGTCTTGAAATTCATGAAAGTCCTTGAAATATAAAATTCAATGAAAACTCCAAGCAGAAAAAAAAGCATAGTTTTACATCTGGTCACATCAGAATGAAAGCTAAAAACAGCAGGGATAAAAAGAATAAGTAAAAAATTTCATGATAGAAAAGGAACAGCCTACTTCGCACTACTGACAATGGTATCTGTAAAGAACTAAGATGAAGTCATAGTCAACTTAAAGTTTAATATTCAGTAGACCTATCACTCAAAGTGAGAGCAAACTAAAACTAAATCAATAAAAGAGTTTAAAGCTTAAAAACATACTATACTATTTTAAAACAGTTTATTTTATTTTTTTACTTTTTTTTGAGATGGAGTTTTGCTCTTGTTGCCCAGGCTAGAATGCAAGAGTATGATCTTGGCTCACTGCAACCTCCGCCTCCTGGGTTCAAGCAATTCTCTGTCTTCAGTCTCCCAAGTAGCTGGGATTACAGGTGTCCGCAACCAAGCCCAGCTAATTTTCCGTATTTTTAGTAGAGACAGTGTTTCATCATTTTGGCCAGGCTGTTCTTGAACTTCTGATCTCAAATGATCCACCCACCTTAGCCTCCCAAAGTGCTGGGATTACAGGCACGAGCCACTGCGCCCAGCCTTAAAACAGTTTCTTTTGCAAGAAGAGAGTAAGCTCAGGCCGGGTGCAGTGGCTCACACCTATAATCCCAACACTTTGGGAGCCCACACAGGAGGATAGCTTGAGCCCAGGAGATTGAGATCAGCCTCAGCAACATAGTGAGACCCCATCTCTACAAATAATAATAACAAAAGAGCCGGACATAACTTGAGCCTGGGAGATTGAGGCTGCAGTGAGCTGTGTTCATGCCACTACACTCCAGCCTGAGTGACAGAGTAAGACTGTTTAAAAAAAAAAAAAGGAGCAAGAAAGAAAGCAAGTAAGTTCATAGAAATGAAAATAAAAAATAAAGTTGAGCAAAATAATTGTTGAAATATGTTAACAAATTCAACTCTTTAATACAGAAATTAATATTTTTCATGTGATTTTAAAAAGTAAAAAGTCAAGACTCTATCATGTAAATAAGATGAATGTGAGAATAAGTAGTTAAACATGCTGAAGTCAGGTATGTTAGTTATGTAATTATATTTTAGGTACAAAATGGGTAAAGGTATTCAGAAAATAATAAAAATAAAGTCTGTTATTTCAAAATTGCTTGAGGATAATAAAGGTGGGAATGCAAGAAACTTTCTCTACACAACAGAAGGTACGACAATGGAAAAAGTGAAAAAAAGAAAATAAACAGCAATCAAACCCACAAAAATTATATAAATAAGTACAAATATATAAATAATTATAAAAACTATAGATGGATTTACATAATCTGTAGAAAGAGATTAGTAGACTAAACAAATAAAAATCTAGCTGAATGCTTTGAGTATTCTGTTTTTATAAAGCTGTGCTGTAGAAAGGGGTTGAGGGGGAAAAAGATGAAAATCTATGGAACATTCAAAGCCTACCACAGAGAAAACTGGTACAATATTAGAACATCAGACAAGACACAGATGAAAAATTTACTACTTTGTATAATAAGTAAAGCAAAGATAATCCATCAAGAAAATGTAAGAATTGTGAACTAAGCCGGGCGCAGTGGCTCACACCTGTAATCCCAGCACTTTGGGAGGCTGAAGCAGGTGGATCATGAGGTCAGGAGATCGAGATCATCCTGGCTAACACGGTGAAACCCTGTCTCTACTAAAAAAATACAAAAAATTAGTCAGGCGTGGTGGCGGGCGCCTGTAGTCCCAGCTACTCAGGAGGCTGAGGCAGGAGAATGGTGTGAACCTGGGAGGTGGAGCTTGCAGTGAGCCGAGATCGTGCCATTGCACTCTAGCCTGGGCAACAGAGCGAGACTCCATCCAAAAAAAAAAAAAAAAAAAAAAAAAAGAATTGTGAACTGGTTTGCATATAATACCTTCCAGTGTATATACGTGTGTATACAAGTGTGTGTGTGTAAGCACAGGGACATGCACACGTATATATTTAAAGGTATAAAAAACAAAAAAGGAGAACCAAAATCTATAAGCACGTATAGGAAAGTATTCAACACATTTATTTTAGAAACTAATAGACTCAATTAATAAAAATAATTTTGTAAACAAAAATATTACTTCTAATAATAAATTATTGGAATAGTCATAGTTAATGAATATAGCTGCACGTAATTTTTACTTATATCGCGTATCTTTTTTCTCTAATTACTTTCTTTCAGAAGATCATGCCTTGCGAGGGTCTCTTGACTATACATTGCGTGATTGTTTTATATGTGAAAGTTCCCATTGTTCTCTTTCACTCTTAACTAATAGGTCTGCCTAATAGTAAACTTTAAAAACTAGCTTTTAACCACAAAATTGTCAAGACAACCATAATAGATACTCAATTATACATGGAACAACAAATAAATTGACTTTATTACTCATAAAGAACATTTTAACAAATTTTGAAGAATAAACATACTAAACATATTCATTAATTATAAGGGAATTAATTAGAAAGAAACAATACAAATAATATGCACATATTAGAAAACTTTAAAATGCATTTCCAAACAACTCATGCATTCAAGAGGAAATATTGATGAAAATTACCATGTATCTAGAAGTGAATGGCAATTAAAAGACAATATATCTGGTTGTATTTACTTCAGATTTTGATAAACCTACTTTGGTAAGTCTATTTTTTAAATTAAACTTCAATTCTTGGAGAATAAAGATAATTTTCATGGATGTTTATAACCAGGGTTCCCATATAATTTATTGACTATACTGGGGTGCTTTGAAAGTGAAAGCGAGAACTATTGATAATTACTCTGGGTGCACAGAAATGATCTAAGATCATTTTCAGAGCTAGAATTTAGAACAATTTTAATATCTTCAGAAATTTATGTTGCCTTTTGTTTTCTTATTATTTCAAATTGTGCCACATAGTTTAAGAATCAACTTTGACTTTAAAACTCTATGTTTAGAACAAAAGTGTTATTACCCTGTTTTAGTTAGGATTTCTGACATTTTCATAGAGGTTAATTTACTTGAAATCTTTGAAATTACTTCTCCCCAAGTTATTGTCCAGTTCTAAATGAGTTTCTGTTTATATGCTATTTTACATTTTTCATCTACAGTTAAAGATTGACCAGATAATAACACACATAGTCTTGTGAATGAATTTAATATTTCACAGGTAGCACAATAAATGTGTTCAAAATTAAGAATGCCTCAGGGGTGATTTTGAAATTTCTAATATGAATAATAATAAGCTAAATTCGGACATTTCCTTAATACTGTGGAACTCACAGCAGCAAATAATTAGTGAAATTTTGCACCAGAGAAGTACAAGCAAAACTGTCATCATTGAGTAAAGTGTTTTTTCACCTCGTAAAATTGCCAGGTGGCCTACTCAATTCTCAAATTGCATAAATGTTTAACAATTAAATGTGACTTTGAATAGCCATTGTCTTTAATCTCTCTTTTTTTTTTTTAAACAGAGTTGCTAGGTTTGTTGAATGTTAAGATGTATGAGTAAGCTGATCTTGTGAATTTGGTATTACTGATACTCATGTACATGGGTGGAGAGTCTAATCAGTCCAGCCTTCATAGGATGTGTTCCATTCAAAAGGGTGAAAGTTCCACAGATCCTCAGAGATTGCCAGCTCCCTACTCAGTTCTCCTGGGGAATTGCATTACTCTCTGGGATGTTGTGAGGCAGCATATTTTAAAATGATTCTTTAGGTCAGGTATTTTAGAACATTTTGTTTTCCTTCTATATCCTTTCTTCAAATGTATATTAAAGAATCCTTTGTTCAAATGGATATCGAAGAAACGGTTGTGGAATCCTTTCTTCAAATGACATCAACAAATAATGTTTTAATGTTTTCCTTACTTTCGGTAGCACTGAGATTTAGCAAGCTGGGCCGCCTTAACAATTTACAACACTGCTTACAAGAATGAGTGCTTCATTTTACTGAAATGCTGCTAGTGTTCTACCCTTCCTTTCACAACAAACAGTTATGTTCCAGAACTGTAGCTTAGACAATGTCATTTTCCCTCTGCTATTCTTCTGACTTCCCAGAAAGAATTTGACAGTTTTTGGGAAGGCAACAGGATAGGCTATAATCTGGCAGCAATTTACCATTTTCCTTTGGTTTCCTGCCACATCATCTCACCATCACCACCTGCTTCTGGCCAATCATATTTTACATCATTGAAAAAGTTACTTGATTTTATTCTACTTGCATAATCTTTATCAGAAAGTAACTCAAACACTTTTTCATTCCAGCCTCTGTAAGTTTCCAGGATCTTGGAATCTCTTATTTTCAGGGTGTTATGTTATATACTTGTTCTAAATTGCACGTGGTTTCCAAATAGACATGATAGTTATTTATTGTGCCATCTATTCTGAGGAATTATAAAGATTATATATATTAGAAATGGTTTAAATTATTTTAATAACCCCTCAATTAGAACTCAATCCCTGATTAAATTGAAGAATAAAAAAGATGCCACTTCCAGTGTTGAGGCCATTGAAAATAAAGGTACTTTCAAGATTTTATCAGGAACCAGGCTGTTAGAGCTGTCTCTAAACTGCGATATTCTGATCATTTACACGGGCTTAAATCTTTTTTTTTTTTTTTTAATATTATACTTTAGGTTTTAGGGTACATGTGCACAATGTGAAGGTTTGTTACATATGTATCCATGTGCCATGTTGGTTTGCTGCACCGATTAACTCGTCATTTAGCATTAGGTATATCTCCTAATGCTGTCCCTCCCCCCTCCCCCCACCCCACAACAGTCCCCGGAGTGTGATGTTCCCCTTCCTGTGTCCATGTGAACTCATTGTTCAATTCCCACCTATGAGTGAGAACATGCGGTGTTTGGTTTTTTGTCCTTGCAATAGTTTACTGAGAATGATGTTTTCCAGTTTCATCCATGTCCCTACAAAGGACATGAGCTCATCATTTTTTATGGCTGCGTAGTATTCCATGGTGTATATGTGCCACATTTTCTTAATCCAGTCTATCGTTGTTGGACATTTGGGTTGGTTCCAAGTCTTTGCTATTGTGAATAGTGCCGCAATAAACATACGTGTGCATGTGTCTTTATAGCAGCATGATTTATAGTCCTTTGGGTATATACCCAGTAATGGGATGGCTGGGTCAAATGGTATTTCTAGTTCTAGATACCTGAGGAATCGCCACACTGACTTCCACAATGGTTGAACTAGTTTACAGTCCCACCAACAGTGTAAAAGTGTTCCTATTTCTCCACATCCTCTCCAGCACCTGTTGTTTCCTGACTTTTTAATGATGGCCATTCTAACTGGTGTGAGATGGTATCTCATTGTGGTTTTGATTTGCATTTCTCTGATGGCCAGTGATGATGAGCATTTTTTCATGTGTTTTTTGGCTGCATAAATGTCTTCTTTTGAGAAGTGTCTGTTCATGTCCTTCGTCCACTTTTTGATGGGGTTGTTTGTTTTTTTCTTGTACATTTGTTTGAGTTCATTGTAGATTCTGGATATTAGCCCTTTGTCAGATGAGTAGGTTGCAAAAATTTTCTCCCATTCTGTAGGTTGCCTGCTCACTCTGATGGTAGTTTCTTTTGCAGTGCAGAAGCTCTTTAGTTTAATTAGATCCCATTTGTCAATTTTGGCTTTTGTTGTCATTGCTTTTGGAGTTTTAGACATGAAGTCCTTGCCCATGCCTATGTCCTGAATGGTATTGCCTAGGTTTTCTTCTAGGTTTTTTATGGTTTTAGGTCTAACATGTAAGTCTTTAATCTGTCTTAAATCAATTTTTGTATAAGGTGTAAGGAAGGGATCCAGTTTCAGCTTTCTACATATGGCTAGCCAGTTTTCCCAGTACCATTTATTAAATAGGGAATCCTTTCCCCACTGCTTGTTTTTGTCAGGTTTGTCAAAGATCAGGTAGTTGTAGATATGCGGCATTATTTCTGAGGGCTCTGTTCTGTTCCATTGATCTATGTCTCTGTTGTGGTACCAGTACCATGCTGTTTTGGTTACTGTAGCCTTGTGGTATAGTTTGAAGTCAGGTAGCGTGATGCCTCCAGCTTTGTTCTTGTGGCTTAGGATTGACTTGGCGATGTGGGCTCTTTTTTGGTTCCATATGAACTTTAGAGTAGTTTTTTCCAATTCTGTGAAAAGTCATTGGTAGCTTGATGGGGATGGCATTGAATCTATCAATTACCTTGGGCAGTATGGCCATTTTCATGATATTGATTCTTCCCACCCATGAGCATGGAATGTTCTTCCATTTGTTTGTATCCTCTTTTATTTCATTGAGCAGTGGTTTGTAGTTCTCCTTGAAGAGGTCCTTCACATCCCTTGTAAGTTGGATTCCTAGGTATTTTATTCTCTTTGAAGCAATTGTGAATGGGAGTTCACTCATGATTTGGCTCTCTGTTTGTCTGTGATTGGTGTACAAGAATGCCTGTGATTTTTGTACATTGATTGTTTATCCTGAGACTTTGCTGAAGTTGCTAATCAGCTTAAGGAGATTTTGGGCTGAGACAATGGGGTTTTCTAGATATACAATCATGTCATCTGCAGACAGGGACAATTTGACTTCCTCTTTTCCTAATTGAATACCCTTTATTTCCTTCTCCTGCCTGATTGCCCTGGCCAGAACTTCCAGCACTATGTTGAATAGGAGTGGTGAGAGAGGGCATCCCTGTCTTGTGCCAGTTTTCAAAGGGAATGCTTCCAGTTTTTGCCCATTCAGTATGATATTGGCTGTGGGTTTGTCATAGATAGCTCTTATTATTTTGAGATACGTCCCATCAATACCTAATTTATTGAGAGTTTTTAGCATGAAGTGTTGTTGAATTTTGTCAAAGGCCTTTTCTGCATCTATTGAGATAATCATGTGATTTTTGTCTTTGGTTCTGTTTATATGCTGGATTACATTTATTGATTTGCGTATGTTGAACCAGCCTTGCATCCCAGGGATGAAGCCCACTTGACCATGGTGGATAAGCTTTTTGATGTGCTGCTGGATTGGATTTGCCAGTATTTTATTGAGGATTTTTGCATCAATGTTGTTGCAAAAATTTGCATCAAGGATGCAAAAATTTTGCATCAAGGATGTTAGTCTGAAACTCTCTTTTACAATTAGTGTCAGGTGCTGAATCTCAATCAGCCATATAAAAATTGGTCTTACTTACAATTGTTGTTGTGGCTTCATCATTGTCACTCTATATTCCTTGCCTCAGAGTCAGAATTCCAACAGTGACATGTAGGTTTTCAGGAATTTGGACTGGCAAAGAAGTGTGGTTTTAACGGAGTACATTTTCAAAAGCAACGTGGCACATGTGTTCTGCAGCTGAACTTCACAGAGATCCTGGTTTAATGAAACAGTAGTAGCCACCTTGTCTATAGTCCCTCAGTAGCAACAAAATGGTGGCAACAAAGGGAGAAAAATGTAACCTTTCACACCTTTTTTCATTTTTAATATAGATGTATTACTTTTTGGGGGAAAAAAAGGAGTTGAGGAAATTATAATTCCCTAAAACCACTGTAAAAGGGGAAAAAAGTAAAGTAATAAAATTATAGCTTCTATTTAACTCTCTGACACAGTGTGCCTCCACGTTAAATATGTGATTTTTCATGAAATAACACGTTAGTTTAAGCACAGGCTCCTACTGTCTACTCTTAATGTTACTTCAGCAGCCCCTATAAAAATAATGTCTTATTTCCTTGGGGACTAATTGGGCTGTGTCTACTTGTCTGGCTGCTGTAAGAGTAGATTACATGTTTTGTACTGAGCTGTTCTTGTAGTTCTGTTTCATTGAGGAATTTGGCTTTTTCTTCAGGTTTACTTATAGGAAGGTGTGCACAAATCAATAAGGACTCATAACTCATTGTCAGAATAGCTTGGGGTTCAAGAGGCTAAGTAACTTTACTTCCTTCTCCAAATGTACTTGGGTATTCATTTGTCCATTTTAAAAACAAAACTAGCTAAATAAATAGATAATACTGCTACTGATTCTAATTGTACTAATTTGAGGATAAGTGGGGAATGCATCAGAGTCAGTATTTGGGTTTTCTAGCAGCTTTAGGGAATAGCCTACATAGAAACGTGTGTCTTTTATATGTGTGCTGCCTGTTACCCACTGCCATGTGACTAATATGTGGCTCCAAATGACCTATAGTTGATCATTAATCGTATATATTTCCCAGATCAATAATTATTTAGGTTTACATCTCAATTTTCTTGCAATTTTTTACATCAAACTTCAAGATGAGAGTAACCACACAGAATAACATTGCATTAATGGTCAGTGATTTTCCTCTTGCAGGTTATTAGTAATTTTTGTTCCATACTCCTGCTAATTGGATGTGATAGAATAGACCTTTAGTAATGCCCTAAACAATAGTTATTAAAATATACATATACTGAGGTTTCCCATTGCCATTGTCTAATTTAGTCATAATAGTTTCATGTATATGTGTTTTTCAATGCTAAGATTTGTTGTTTAGCTATAAATAAGGCAAAGATTTGTTATATAAACTAAATTTGAATATTAAAAGAAAAACTTTCATGCAAATAAAGTTAGAAAATAGAAAATGTCTTGGAAACTTAGCAAATGAAATTGGCATGCTTTCCTGAAAGTAATATGGTATTACTATTTCAATCATTATCAAAATACTTAAAAATTAAAATATAAAATGAAAAACGATTAGTAACATAGTAACAAAGCTTTTAGCACTAAAATTAGAATATAAAATATAAAATTATCAAAGTAAAATTATTATAAATAAATAATTATTTGTAACAAAAACTTTTAACATTAGTTACATCTATTTACTTCCTGACAAATAGCATTATATTATTAAATTATCCACAATTAAGAAAAAAGAGGCCAGGCATGGTGGCTCATGCCTGTAATCTCAGCACTTTGAGAGGCTGAGGGGGCAATCACCAGGTCAGGAGATTGAGACCATCCTGACCAACACGGTGAAACCCCATCTCTACTAAAATACAAACAGTTAGTTGGACACGGTGGCAGCGCCTTTAGTCCCAGCTACTCCGGAGGCTGAGGAAGGGGAATCGCTTGTACCTGGGAGGCGGAGGTTGCATTGAGCCGAAATGGCGCCACTGCACTTCAGCCTGGCGACAAAGCAATACTCCATCTCAAAACAAACAAACAAACAAAACATAAAGAAGAGGGGAAAGTCAGCATGTTTCCTCAATATCATAAAAGGTCATTGTCATAAATTATTTTGTTCTCTAGGAAAATTTACACGTTAACTCAAAAAAAGAGACTTTTTTATATGTTGATTGGAGTCAACACATCATAAAGTTATTATGTTAAGCTGAAGAGTTTTGCTGAACAGAAAAGATAATCATTCCAAAGATTATGGTTTTATTGCCCTTACATAGTTTAGTATCTGACATGGACTCTCATTCTAACATTTTTAAAATGACTGTAAATACTGTTTCTAAATTGCCCTTGGAACCAGTTTTACTATTTTCTTGTTAACTCATTTATGAGTTAATACAATTTTGACACATGCTAGTTTTATATTTGTATGAGAATGTTTTTCACTTTTCAAAAATTACACCTTGACACTACTAACTGTAGGATTCAGAAAAATATTAGATCCTACCTTAAAAAAAAATTAAGTTCTGGGCTGGGTGTGGTGGCTCTTGCCTATAGTCCCAGCTACTCTGGAGGGTGAGATGAAAGAATTGCTTAAACCAGGAGTCCAGGGCTGCAGTGATCTATGATTATGCCACTGCACTGCAGCATAGTTGACAGAGAGACCCTGTCTCAAAAAAAAAAACCTGTGCTAAGTGAAAGAAGCAAGTCACAAAAGACCACCTAATTATATTATCCCATTTATGTGAAATGTCCAGAAAAGACACACCTATAGAAACAGAAAGTACATTAGTGCTTGCCTGGGGTTTGGATGGGGATAGGAACAGGGAGTGACTGCTAATGTGTATGAAGTTTCTTTGTGTGATCAAGAATATGTTCTAATATTGGATTTTGATGATGGTTGTATAACTCATACTGTACTAAGTTCCATTGACTTGTTTATTTAAATGAGTGAATATTATACTGGTTATATTACATCTCAAAAAATATTGAAAATAAAATATACTGCTATTGCTTGAGAGATTTGAATATATTACCCTATTCTCCAATATAAATTTCTGGAGTTTGAGTTATTCTTACTATTCTAATTAGGCCATTGAAAGAGTAAACAGGGTATATTAATGTAGTGTGATCTGCTGAGGCGGTGGCTCATGCCTGTAATCCCAGCACTTTGGGAGGCCGAGGCAGGCAGATCACCTTGGTCAGGAGTTGGAGACCAGTCTGACCAACATGGTGAAACCCTGTCTCTACTAAAAATACAAAATTAGCTGGATGTGGTGGTGTGTGCCTATAATCTCAGCTACTCAGGAGGCTGAGGCAGGAGAATGACTTGAACCCAGGAGGCAGAGGTTGCAGTGAGCTGAGGTGATGCCATTGCATTCCAGCAAGAGCAAAAAGAGCAAAACTCCATCTCAAAAAAAAAAAAAAAAGCAATAATGTTGTGTGGTCATCTTTATAGTTTTATGTGCATGTGACGGGACTAAAATGAGCAATATTTAGGCTAATTGTAATGCATCTTGATAGTACTGAAGATTAATATATATATCAGATTTGGTCTGCTGTATTAGTCAAATTATATGAAGGGTTTGGTTTTATTTGCTATTTCAAGACACACTGAGCAGTTAACAGTATTTCTTGAGGTTACAGGATTACTAAATTAACTGGATTTTGATAATAACCAGCATCTCAAATAAAAATGAAAAATAGTTGTCAGCAATCCTAATGGAAAAAGAGTCTTGTGTTAAAGTTTGCTATTTGCAAGCAAATGTCTTCCTCCTTTTCTTCCGTCTTCCTTTTCCTTTATTGTTTCTCTTCAAAATCCTTCCCTCTTTCACTCCTGTTTGCCTCTAATCCTGTTGGTTCACATAATCACCACTTATTGAGACAAATTTTTAGTGGCTGATTGCAGCTTAAATCAACGGAATAAATAAATATGTCAAGATTGAAGAGGGAAGAGTAATTTCAGTTTCAGAGGTGATTGAATTAACTATGTGGTTGGGAAAGATTTTGTCTCTCTTGTTATCTATACTCTAATCCTAAAATAGTAGCAGTATGTGATTTTTGTAGTCACAAAGCTGAAGTCACGAGAATGGAAAGGCAGTGGTATGCATATATACAACTTTCCTTATTGAGAGAACTTTGAGGCTGTATTTCTCTCAGAGGACTACAAAGAACTTTGTACAAAGAAAAGGAAATAAAATAGATTCCAAAATATCTTCTAAAATTATGGAATATGTAAGTACTCAAGGCATATTTTTATAGAATTGGTATTAATTTATAAATGAAGATTTTCTTTCATGTACTACTTTTCTTAAAGCTAAGTTAAAAATTACCAAGTTTCTTGATCCCAATGCTGATGTTTAATTCCTTTTCTTAAAATCCTGACCTTGGCAAAATAAAGCAGAGACTGAATCAACAATAAATACACCTTCTCTATTTCCAGAACGCCAATAGTTTTACAGGTACCTTTTCAAAGACACAGCTTTGGAGTGAGAATTTGTTGCCTTCCTGTATTCAGAAGGCTGTGTTATTTACATGTTGAGATGCATATTTTGGCTGGTAAGGAGTGTGTGATAATGAAAAACTTGCAACTTCTTTGCAGACAGCTTTGTCATTTCAGACAATCCCCTCCCTTTCCTGTCTGGACCATTTTTTTTTTTAAATCCTTGTTGAATCATAGACAATATTTTCTTTTAAACCTGATTTCTGTGGGTACTGACATTTCGTTCTCTTCTTTTGTTGATCAAAAATATCACGTGTTTTTATTCATTTTTGGACTATTTTCACACTTTATGGGCTTTTTTTTTGATGGAGTCTTGCTCTGTTACCCAGGCTGGAGTGCGGTGGTGCGATCTCGGCTCACTGCAACCTCCGCCTAGTGGGTTCAAGTGATTCTCCTGCCTCAGCCTCCCGAATAGCTGGGACTACAGGCACATGCCACCACGCCCAGCTAAGTTTTTGTATTTTTAGTAGAGAGGGGGTTTCACCATGTTGGCCAGGATGATCTCCATCTCTTGACCTTGTGATCTGCCTGCCTCGGCCTTCCAAAGTGCTGGGATTACAGGCATGAGCCACCGGGCCCGGCCAGGATTACTTTTTATTTTTTTAATGGAAAACATTCTGGAGTCTTTTTATCTTTGTGACATCAGATTATTTATACCCTTCTCATTCACAAATTATAGACTAATGAGTTGTTAAACTTTAAGATTGTTTAAAGTACATTTTCTACATAGCAAAAAATGTGCATACTGTGCAACACTTAAAAATAACCCTACTGCAATATATTTATCTTTACTGATCTTGTATTCACAAGTTGTGCTCATTAAGTTTGCTTTTTAAAAATGATTTGTAGTAATTTAACTGTTAAAAAATCTCAGTTTACAAATAAATTACATAGCTCCAGATAAACTTTGAATATTATGTATCAGCCTTCTTTAATATTTTTACCCTGAAAGAAATACTTGGCTGGGTGTGGTGGCTCATGCCTATAATCCCAGCACTTTGGGAGGCTGAGGGGAGCAGATTACGAGGTCAGGAGTTCAAGACTAGCCTGGCCAACATGGTGAAACCCTGTCTCTACTAAAAATGCAAAAATCAGCTGAGTATGGTGGTGTGTGCCTGTACTCCTAGCTACTCCAGAGGCTGAGGCAGGAGATTTGCTTGAACCAAGACTCAGGAGGCAGAGGTTGCAGTGAGCAGAGATTGCGCCACTGCACTCCAGCCTGGGATATAAAGCAAGAGTGAGACTCCATCTTTAAAAAAAAAAAAAAAAAAGAAAAAAGAAATACTTAAATATTATCACATTACCATGATCAATAAATTGTAGAGATTATAATCCTTTAATAATTAATTGTCAATGTGCTTTTGTAAAGAAAATATTTTTTCTGTGTATTTATTTATGTTGGTAAATCTGTTGACCTACTCTATTTGCGTTATTCCCCATCTTCATCTTGGATCTCAACTCCAGTGAAAGTTACCGTTGCGATCAAAGGAAACTTCAATTTTTTAACTTTTTTTGTTTTCGTTGTTTTAAAATAAATTTTTTATTTATTTTCTTATTCATGTAGGCCTAAATTTCAAAAGATACTAAAGATACAACATATAGAGTATGTCCTACTTAATTTTTTTTTTTTTTGAGGTGGAGTTTTGCTCTTGTTGCCAGGCTAAAGTGCAATGGCATGATCTCTGTTCACTGAAACCTCCGCCTCCCGAATTTAAGCAATTCTCCTACCTCAGCCTCCCAAGTAGCTGGGATTATAGGCGCCTGCCACCATGCCCAGCTATTTTTTTTTTTTTTTTGTATTTTTAGTAGAGATGGGGTTTCACCATGTTGGCCAGGCTGGTCTTGAACTCCCGACCTCAGGTGATCCGCCTGCTTAGGCCTCCCAAAGTGCTGGGATTACAGGTGTGAGCCATCGCGCCCAATCAAGTATGTTCTATTTAAAACAAACAAAAAAGGGATTTTAGTAAATTATTCAGGAAAACAAAAAACACAGCCACTCATACTAAATTTGTCCTTAAAAAATAACTTATTCTTTTCCTTTTCATAAATTTTATAAATTCAAAAGGCAAATAATATATTTTAGTTCAATAGCTTAAGTAAAAATGAGATTAATTTTTGAAAGATAGACTTAGTAGAATTAATATAAACAAGTTTTAAGTTGACATCAGTGATTTCTACTTGCAACATATTTTTTATCATGTTGAATAGCTACTAAAACAAAACTAAATGAATTTTAATTAAAAGACATTTAAAACAATATTTTTGTACTAACTGATGTTTTCAAGCTCAAATAGATATCTAGCAGTTATAAAATGATTATATAAGCATGTAGCTGTTTAGAGGCCTCTGTGTTAATTAAATGGTTAGTTTTGAAACCAAAAATAAATATTAAATGTATCTCTTTAGTGTGAAACCTGTGCTTCTAACTGGGGTCAAATTTGAACTAAACACACACAGATTTCATTTGCAACTGAAATGCAATGATCTCTGGTTTTGCTCATGATGCTTGCTGAGCAAAATAAAAGCTGGCTCATCTATATAAAATGTGGAAAACTACAGCAAAATGTTCATTGCTAGGATACTCTTTTTCATAGAAATCTGGACCTATAGAAGAGAAGATCAGCAAATTTCATCTAAGGTGAATGATCAGCACGAAGTTATTTTTTTCATTGCTAAAGTCAAGTTATTGGGCTAAAAAAAGATCAGATAAGGTTCCCTTACCCAGTCATCTGGTTGTACTAAAAAGGGAGTAAATTACTCTTCAATTTTGGTCTGAAGTCCTTTCAGGTGGTTTTTAATAAGACAAGATATTATTATATTCTTTCTCCATCCCAAGTCCACGAAGTTGTGGAAACATTTCAACATTTCCTTTTACAAAATGATTTTTCCAAAGATTTTCCAAAGATTTTTTCCAAATAACTTTCCTTTAAAAACCAGGACTTGTCACTCAAAGGCAAAAAAAAAAAAAATCTACCGTGCAGAGTGGATTCCTGTTCAATAATTTCAGGTGATGGAAGATGTCTGAGAGGTAGTTTAGTTTTTATAGCCATGTCTCATCTTTAAAGTACTCAACGAAACCTGACCAACAGTTTTCTAGAAAATGATTTCTTCAACTGACCTTTCAGCTCAAACACCCTATTGAGAACTCTTCTTTGGGTAAGCAATCAAGTTTCCACATGCTTCACAAGATTTATTTACTCTTTGTTCAGGATTTCACAAACTTCTTTAAATACTCTTGAGTGAACTGATCTTTATTTTTATTTTTTTTATTTTTTTGTAATATTCTCAAAAAATTCTGTATTTCATATAGGAGAATTTTTTACACTGGGACTTCTCTGTGAAAAAAATGTGACATCATAATTTAAAAAAATAAGAGAAGTGAAACCCTTCCTAAAGCCCATGATTGGTGAGATAGTATCTGTATAGATACCAACATTTCCTTTATTTCCAGATATAAAGATCATATTTTAAAGAAATTGTGATCACGATTTATTTCCACTCTCCACGATAGGAAATACTTTATTGAATTTTGCCTTGATTTACAAATCTTGCAAATGCTACAGCACAATATTTCCTGCACAAATCAGTTTACTTATCAACCTAAATATATATGTTCCTTTTACATGAACCTATTCACCATGTAACATATATATATAATAAATAGCATGTATTTATAACATACTATAAGTATACCACATTATATAATGTTGTTAGAGGCTGGAACCCTTTCAGTTAACCAGGAAAGTTGACAGATATATATTACATAAGTTGCTTATTACTAGAATATTTTCTTCAAATAATATAATGTTTATTAAAATGATGCATGTAAATAGTATACAGTGTATAGGGACACTATTACCTACTCTATTTACAAAAAATCAATTTCTTTTTATGTATTTCAACAATTACTAGTAGCTACATGGAGAGTAGGACATGTTAATCTAAATGCAAACATGATATAACCATGATGTTGATGAAGGTCTTGGCAAGAGAATTCTCAGTGACATTGGCATAGTAAAGAAATTGAAATACTTAAAGAGAAATTTTCCCAAGTAAATTATGAAGGGTACAGTCAAAGCAGTTTTGTTTAAAATTACAAGAACAGGGAACAGTTAAGGAAGGGTGGTACTTTCTTGTTTTTACCTCTTGGTATGATAATCATGCTATTAACTGAAGCAGGTATTACATTAGAGAGACCAAGTTTATGCACTGTGTTGCCTAGATTACTCTCATCCTTTTCAGGAGAAAAGCATTCATTTACTCAGTGACTTAGAAAGTTGTCAGTTGACGAATTACAATCAAGATTCACTCTAGAAATTATCCTGGTCTGAAGAGGACATCTTGACCAAAGTTATCTCCTTTTCTTGATGGCAACCTGAGTTCAAACTCTGGTTGATGCCAGTGTATACATACCCAGACAGCTTTTCTGGATCTGGAACTATGCCAGCTCAGAGCTCCCTGTGGAATCAATTGGGCATTTTCCTGTGACTGCATCACGTTTGAGCTTCTTCTTCTGTCATTCATGCTTCCTGTACACTGAATAATTGCTGCCCTCCAGAGCACTCCTCATAAACTTCCTCTCAAACTCTGTCCCAGTGTCTTAGTTTAGTTTTACACATGTCAAGATTAAGGTAAATCTAGAACTTAAATAATTCCTTAAATGAGAGAAGTAATTTGAGTCAAAGGGCATAAAAAGTCAGAGACATGAGATACATAATCTATAGATAATACACAATGAGAAGAAAGTAAGAAAAGGAAATATACAGAGAAATACAAATATTTTAAAATTTAGGCAGAAAAAAACCAGGAGAGAGGAGTCAGAAAGGGACAGAAGCTGAAATAAGAGAAATATTCATGGAAATGAAAAGCCACAAAATCCAAGGCAAGATAAAATATGAAGAAGGAAAGAATGGTCTCAAGATCAGATACTCTAAATATGTCAAGCATGAGAATAGAAAAATACCTGATAGGGTTTATTTTAGGAATGCAATGCTTATTATGTTAGAAGTCATTTCAATGAAATAGTGGCAAATAAGCCAGGCAAGAATGGGTTGAATAGGAAGTTGGAAGTGGAAAACAAATAAAAAAGGTAATTGAAGGGAATGGCAGCTTATTTTACATATCAACTTGACTGGGACACAGGTGCACAGATTCTTGGTCAAACATTATTCTGGGTGTCTCTGTAGTGGTGCTTCTGAATGAGATTATCATTTGAATAGGTAGACTGAGTTAAGCAGACTGCTCTCTAATGATCAAACTTCATTTAATCAATTGAAGACTTAAATAGGAAAAAAAATGCTGAGTTAGAGGGAACTCCTCCTAACTATCCACTAAAGCTAGAACATCGGTCTTTTGGGCCTTTAGACTTTGACTAAAATATTCGCTCTTCTTGGATATATATGTAACAGAATATTTAGATAAACTTTTTTTTTTTTAAATGGAATCTCACTCTGTCACCCAGGCTGGAGTGCAATGGCGCGATCTTGCCTCACTGCAACCTCCGCCTCCCAGGTTCAAGCAATTCTCCTGCCTCAGTCTCCCAAGTAGCTGGGATTACAGGTGCCTGCCACCATGCCCAGCTAATTTTTGTATTTTATAGTAGAGATGGGGTTTCACCATGTTGATCAGGCTGGTCTCAAACTCCTGACTTCAGGTGATCCACCTGCCTCAGCCTCCCAAAGTGCTAGGATTACAGGTGTAAGCCACCACATGGGGCCCTAGATAAATATTTTTAAGAAGATTTAAAATAAGCACTCTGCCTAGTTTAAATAAAAGATATGAATTATTGGATCATATTAATCAAATCGGATATTTAATTTTTTTCTGTAGGCACAATATAAGGAATTGCAGGAACAAAGCTTTTCATTTGCTACATCATTCTTAATTTACAAATATATATATATATACCTTTACACACACACACACACCACACACACACACACACACATACACACACACACACACACATATATATATATATATATATATATATATACAGAGAGAGAGAGAGAGAAGAGAGAGAGAGAGAGCGGATAAAGAATTGGTCATGTGAAGAAATCCCAGGATCTGCACTCAGTATGCTTGAAGAAATCCCAAGATCTAATTATACATATACTTTCCTTTTGTTTCTCTGGAGAACCCTAACAAATATAGGAAGACTAAAAGTGAACAGTTTTACTAATGGATGTATTTAAATTTCAGGTAATAATATGCCAACAGTAAAAATACCACTTCCTTGTTTTCCCTTGGGTTTCTTCCTATTTTCTTTACCCAAATATAAGATGCTAGCACTTCTCTATTCTTTTTTATGTAATGTTCCTGGGAACCATGATATTAAACAAAAGACTAAACCATATGTTCTAGAGGTTGAACCTTCCACCCAGGATGGGAATCCAGCACATTCTCTCCATATGTACATCTGCCATCTGCAAGCTAGAGATCCAAGAGAGCAAATGATACAATTCCAGTCCAAGCATACAGGTCTGAGAATAAGGAGAGCCAGTGGTATAAGTTCTAGCCCAAGTGCAGGAAAAGACTGATGTCTCAACTGGAAATCTGTCAGTCAGAGTGAGCAAATTCTCTCTCATCTTGCCTTTGTTTCTGTTTAGGCTTCAAACGGTTGATGAAACCCGCCCCCATTTGGAAGGCCAATTTACTTCATTCAGTCTACTGATTCCAGGGTTAATCTCACAAGAAACATCCTTACAGACACAGCCATCATAATGTTTAACCAGATATCTGGAAACCCCAAAATTCCATTCAGGTTGGCAAATAAAATTAACCGTAACAAATGGAGACATGATCAGACATATTTTAAAGGATTACTCAAACTGTTATGTAAAGAATAGAATAGGCCAGGCGCGGTGGCTCACGCCTGTAATCCCAGCACTTTGGGAGGCCGAGGCGGGCGGATCACGAGGTCAGGAGATCGAGACCATCCTGGCTAACACGGTGAAACCCCGTCTCTACTAAAAATACAAAAAAATAGCCGGGCATGGTGGCGGGCGCCTGTAGTCCCACCTACTCGGGAGGCTGAGGCAGGAGAATGGTGTGAACCTGGGAGGTGGAGTTTGCAATGAGCCGAGATCGCGTCACTGCACTCCAGCTTGGGCGAAAGAGCGAGACTGTGTCTCAAAAAAAAATAAATAAATAAATAAAAAGAATAGACTGCAAGTGGTTAAGGATAGAGGCAGGAAAGCCAGTTGGGAAGTGTCATACTTTTCCTACACACATAAATCACATTATTAATATATGTAATTAAGTAATTTAATTACCATAGCCATATATGTAGCATAATTAGAGGAATGTTATATCTTTAGAGTTAAATTTTGTTGTGAAATCTTTTTAAAAATCTTATATACCATCTTTTTACATTACTTATTATTAGTATCCTGTCTCATTTTCTTAAATGTGTGTTTTCATAAAACTGTGTATTGAAGAGAGAAAAAATTTAAGTTTCTATTTTATTTTCACTTTTAACAAAGCTTCAGTTTCATGGTAACTCCGGTAAATCTCATGCAATTTGCTTTTGCTATATCTGAAACTTTCTGTAGGTTATTTTGGTAAACATGCACTAACATGAATTCTTAGGCTCCATTGCAATTAAAATATGTCTTGTTTGATTCTTTGACTTAAAATATTTCTTGTTTGATTCATTTGGCTTTTAATAAATTATTCACACATTATTACAGTTAAATTATAAACCCTTAAAAAACTAATCTTAAGCAGAGGTAAAAAATACATGTAACTAATTAAGTTAACAATATTGTGATTTATTCATTTATTTGTATCAGAGAAATATTTATTAGGCACTAACTTTGTGACAGAAGCTTTACTGTTCACTAATGTGAAGTGTTTAATAACTAATTTACTATTCCTCATACATGCATAGGTAAAGAGAGAGGCAAGAACAAATAAGCAAGTAATCAACAATAAATAAATAACAACTATAAAAAGATGTAAAAAGAAATAGATAGACTACTAAGATAGAAATAAGAGGAGACCAAACTTAGATGATAAAAGAGGGATTTTCTACAGAAGTGATGTTTAAGCTGAGACCCAAGAATAAGAAACCGCCAAGCTTGCAAGAATGGAAAGAAATCTATTATAGACAGTAGGGACAATACAAATAAAGCCCCCAAGGTAAGAATGTCTTTGATGAATTTGAGGAACTTAAATGCCAGTGTTGCCTGAGCATAACCATTAAGGGCTAGATTGGAGGACTGCAGTTGCAGTGTACAAATAATATCTGTGATTTCTAATGCTCAGGGCATGTTTAAACCATTCCAGTAAATTCTGTGGGAAAAAAAAAAAACAATATTTAGATAAACATTTTTAAGAAGATTTAAAATAAGCACTCTGCCTAGTTTAAAAGATATGAATTATTTGATTATATTAATCAAATTGGATGTTTAATTTTTTTCTGTAGGCACGATATAAGGAATCACAGGAACAAAGCTTTTCATTTGCTACATCATCTTAATTTACATGCTTCATAGCAGGAAATCTGTTTCTGTGTGTGTGTGTTTGATCTTGCCATTTTATTTCATCTTACCAAATTCTTTATAAAGGGCTATAAAATATAAGCCTTGGGAAATATATATAAAATCTATTTCCATTTTTATCCTATTACTGAGGTCTTTTATATTGAAAAAAAGTCCCTAAGGTTGGTCTCATTTTGTATGCAGCTTGAAGATACAGTTTAATGTCTGCAGAGATACATTTATTTATTTTAACTTTGATCATAGTTGAAAACCTAATAGTGTGTTTTAGGCATATTTTCCCCTTAGGTTGTAAAATATTCTTTTCAAAATTTTGACCCAAAAGAATCTAATTTTAATGCTGTATGTATAAATGTATTTTTCTCCAATGAAAACGAATTGGATCTCCTTTTATCACATAAAAATATAACCAAGATGGATTTATGCTTGTTGTAGTGTACAAGCTAAGGAACATAAATTGTTAGCCACATTATAAAGAATTTTAACAATGACTATAAGAATCTATGCATTTTGGCAATATAAACAGTAATTTATTTTAAAATATTAATTTTTTCTAGCAATCTCATTTTCTGCATTTTAACATAAAAACATAGATAAGTTGACCTGTTATGTCTAAATGTCACATTTTAATGTAACAGAAATTACAAATTCAGGTTCAGATGTGCATAAATCAAATTTTCGTAATCAAATATCAGAATATCCCGTTGAGTAAAAATACACTGTTACTTCTCATTTTTACAGGGAAAACCTAATGAACAATTAGGTTAAACAATTCAGAAACTAACGAGGATGCATTTAATTGTTCTTTCATTGTCAGTTGACTGAAATAATTTGGCATGTGAAATATATTATGATATTTTAAAAATACATTCTCTTTGTTAACTCACGTATACCACTATGTGTCAGACTCTGCTAGGGCCAATCTCAGCTGTCACAAAACCAACACTAACTGGGGTAAGTGTAAGGTATTCAGACAGTTCAGAATAACGACAGCACTTAACACAGTGTACTGCTTGAAAAGGAATTAGTATCTACTCTGGTAATTCAATCAGTGGTGCATCCAAATTACCTAGAGAACACTTCAAAAATTCAAAAGCCCTATCTCATATTGAAACAAAATGGGGGATGATTTCTGCTGTAAATCAGAGAGTGATGTGATCAAATATACAAATAAGGAAGGTAATTCAAGCATCAGAATATAAAATAGATGAGGTGATATAGGAAGTAAGTATACCATTGCAGTAGATGCTTCAGTCATTTGGCTGAGAATCATGGTGCATGAGAGTAGAAAAGGAAGAGAGGAACTTAATTGTATAGAGGAAAACAATTGTTTAAGAATCTGGAACAAATATGTGCTGAAATTGATATATGCTGTGCAATATGTTAGCCAGTAGCCATGTATATTTATTGAACTCTTGAGATGTAGCTGGCTGAAGTTGAGATGTGTTTTATATGTAAAATATACTTTAGATTTTTGAAGACCTGCTAAGAAAAAAGAGCATAACAAATATCTTATGAATAGTATTACATTGATTCACATTTTACAATGACAATAATGTGGACATGTTGGAAAAATACAGTATTAATTTCCTTTTCACTTTTTAAAATGAGACTAATAAGAATTTAAAATTACACATGTGACTCTCACTTTGACTAGCATTATATATGTATCTACTGAACAACACTACCTTTGATAATTATCTAAACTTCATAATTTTAAATGTCACTTAATCTTTCTAAGATTCTGTTTCACTTCAGCAGAATGTTAATAACTATATTTTCTAAAAATTCCACAGGCTTATTTGGAAGAACAATTAAAACAATATATTAAAAACTGTATAAATAACAAAACATTATATAAATTACTTCAAAAGACATTAAGTGAATAAAATGCAAAATTTACCCTAGGTTTCTTTGAAAATAACTTATATGTAAATGTGACTTTCACGATGGGACAGGTATTTGATGGCTACAAATAAGCACAGACTATGACCCTATTTAGGAAGGGCAAATATTTCATTCTTGTAAATGCCTAGAGAAATATAAGACGTATCTAATGGTAACATATAATTACCACCTAATAACCTTCAAAACATCCAAATGGTCTCTATAACGTGCAGCAATTTTTCTATATACCTAGAATTACCCCCTCCAAGTTTCATTAGGCCCGAACTCCAGCATTCTAAAAATTGAAGTTGTTGAATAAACAAATGTTTGTCCTATATGTACATTAGAGTAATTCATTAATTCTTATACTTTCTTTTTCAGTTTTTTAATTTTACTTCTAGTTTCAGTTTTAAACTAATAATAATATATAGATAAATATATTTCTTGCAAACTCATTCTTTTAAATACTGTGAAAGATAATTTTTACAGCCTGAACTGAGCCAGTGGTAATTTTTAAAGTCATCTTCAGTTGGAAGTACCTGTTTGCACCTTTCACAATTGGCAGGGGTTTTGTTATTATATACAACACTCATAACTTGCTTGAGAGAATCGCTAAAGTGACTTTTCCCAAAAATAAATGAACATTTTCTTTCGGCTTTGTTTTCAAAATTAGTCAAAGTGGGAGTTGATCTCCCTTTAAATTGCAATAAAACATCAAAGACTTCAAGCCTTGCATACAGTGTTCATGACATAAAGGGAACATTAAACACTCAGTCTAATGTAAAATAATTATAAATCAGTTGGCAAATGTAACCGCACATACTACTTCTTTTATGTATTTTCACTATTAATTTGGGTAAGAAGAAGACTAAGATCATTTAATAATTTTTCTTGATATGTGAAATATGATATATTTAATATTTCATTATAAATAGGATTATATTATATGTTTTGTTCCCTATAGGAAATTTTTTAAGCCAGAAAATGTATTATTAATGCATAATAGCAGTAATAATTATAATTATACAAACTCAGGCAACCCAGACAAGCACAGTTACTATTGAATTCATGATCTTTATAAAAATAATTTTCTTGTCAACAGCTTATGTTTCCTTAAAACACATAACAAATTTTTTGTAAATAATTCTTACCTACATCTTAGAGAATCCTTTTCTCCGAACCATTCCATTTTCTTCCTAATACCCTCTTCCAAATGCCACCAAGGATGGCAAATGACCATGTTTCAGTTCTGCAGTTTGTAGAGCAAAACTCAATGTGGTCACCCTTATTCCCTGAATAAAATTAGATGGTTTGGTTATGTTGCTTTTACAGTAGTCACCCTTATTCCCTGAATAAAATTAGATGGTTTGGTTATGTTGCTTTTACAAAGAAGGCAATGATGAAGTGTAAAAAGTCATGTGTAATGTGATGTAGAAAAGTAGCAGAGACCAGAAACAAAGGATCTTGGTTACTATTCAATACCTGGTTCTTTCCATATTTTCTCTTATTTCCCCTTTGGAAATTTCCCTCTGGGTGGTATATATCCTGTGTTTTCCAATAACACCAAAATATTATCCTGCCTGCCATGAGGAAGACTTGGTATGTAAAAATACATTGAGGGCAATGTTATGGTGTGTTGGACCCTAAGAAATTGAAGGAAAATCAGAACACAATATTAATTCGTGAATACATTATTTAAGATAAGAGAGAAAAAACACATTTTGATATTAGGAGGCCATGGATATCACCAAGGAAACATGCTATGGCATATAAAATATGGGTTTTTACAAGCATTTTAACAATATTCAGATAATTCTATATTTCTTTTATTTAACTCTTCAATAATTACACAGTGAGCTTCTATATGTGCTACTAGGCAATAAGGAATACCATAGTGAAAAAAAAATTCTTACATTTGTGGACTGTAAAGTCATTTTTGAGCACTAAATACATTGTTCAAATCATATGAAGGATATCCTTACAATTTGGTATGTGTGGAAGGAACACTTCAAGTGACTAGGAGACCATATGTTATGAAAGATAAGACACTTTGACATTACCATGTAATTATATATATACCTGTGGGAAAGCAAATGGAATCAACAAGATCTGACTAATGACTGTTGTTTGTATATTGTCCCAAATCTAAGTAATCTATCTCAAAAGAGAAAAAAGAAAAGGTAATATTTGTAGAAAATCTTTGGAGATCTTGTTAGTTGTCTATATTTTGATTAATGATTCAGAACAAATGAAAGAAAGCAATACATTTCTTCTCACTGCCTAATATATAAAACAAGTGCTGTAATTAGACGCTATGATTATGTTTGGTTTAAATTACATGGAAGGAATTATAAATGACAATGGATTTAAGTGGCTCAGAATCTCTATGAATGATAAAATTATAAATGCTGTACTAAGAAAAAAACATATAAAGGTTTTACAAAGTGTTCCATTACAGATAGATAGCAGAAGAGAGTTGGTTCCTTAATACAACTCCAGCTGGAAGGGGTAAGATGAACACACAATAATCATACAAAATTTGTATGTAAATAAATACTTAAAATAGCATTGTGCCTTAAACTGGAAATAACAAAATATCTATGAACAATAATGTTATAGTCTCAATGCTGTAATATTCAGCAATAAAAAGGAATGAACTATGTATACATATAACAAAAACAAATGTTAATACTGACATACTGAGCAAAAGAAGCAACACACAAAAGAATATATATTATGATTTTAGTTATATAAATTTCTGGACTCAACAAACTAATCTATAGTACAAATAGCAGATGAGTCATTGCCTGTGGTTGTGGGAGAGAAGTGATGTTATAGTCTACATATGTCTCCCCAAAATTTATATATTGAAATCTTAACCCATCAATGTAATGGTATTAGAAGAAGAGGCCTTTGGGAGCTGGTGTAGCTCACGAGGGTTGGGCCCTCATGAACGGGATTCATGTCCTTAGAGACCCCAGGAAGCTCTCTCACTCTATTTCCACCATGCAAGGGCCTTCATCAGAATCCAACCATGCCAGCACCCTAATTTCTAACTTCCAGCCTTCAGAACTATGAGAAATAAATTTCTATTTTTATAAGCCACCCAATCTATGGTACTTTGTTATAGCGCTGGAACTAAGAGGTGGTTAAATACAATGGACAATGAGAGAAAATTAGAGAGCAATAAATGCTGTTTGTATGTTGATTTTGGTGGTGCTTATGTGTGAATGCATTTGACAAAAGTCATTGAACTGTAAATATAAAATGTTTCTTATTTGTCCATGTTTTCTTAATAATGCTGTTTTTTTGGTTTGTTTTTGTTGTTGTTATTGTTGTTTTTGGTTTTGTTTTGTTTTGTTTTTGAGACAAAGTCTCACCCTGTTGCCCAGGCCAGAGTGCAGTGGTACGCTTTTGGCTCACTGAAACCTCAGCCTCCCAGGTTGAAGCAATTCTCCTGCCTCAGCCTCCCAAGAAGCTTGGCTTACTGGCGTGCACCACCACGCCTGGCTAATTTTTGTAGAGACTGGGTTTCACCATGTTGACCAGGCTGGTCTCAAACTCCTGACCTCAGGTGATCCACCTGCCTCAGCCTCCCAAAGTGCTGGGATTACAGGCATGAGCCACCATGCCCATCCAATAATGCTGATTCTTAAAAGATAAGAAAAAAGCATTATAGGTAGAATAGGCTTCTATTTCCAATTAAAGGCTGTAATAAAGGACTGTATGTAGCCTCCTACCTAAAACAACTAAGAAAATTGACAAAATGTGTACAAGGATATAACTACAACTTTATTGAGTATCAGACAACAAAAGATAATGATCTCTGAAAAAAAGGGAACCCAAAATGGTTCCACTTACTGACTAGAGAAAGTTTCTAGGCCACAGGGCAGTGAGAGAGAATGGATGCTTTCCCTTAGTGGAGAAGACAGAGCTGTGAGTCTGAGGGGCCCACGGTGGCTTTAATTCACAGAATGGCATACCAGAGAGGAGAGAGCTGAGCAAAGAGAAAATCTCTGAATATCTACAGCAGGCCCTTTTTAATATTCAGCTGAATCTGATCAGCATATTTGTATGAAGAAACTACCCGAGTGACTGTTCCCAAGAAACAAGTGAAAACCTTGTAATTCACGAGGGCATCAGGTAGTGTTTTTAAAAGGATCTTGCTTAGTCACAGGAAAAATTTACCTGAGAATAAACATTGACCAACAAAGCTTAAATGCAAGACCCAAAAGGATTAAACCGTTTCCCATTAAAATTGCATCTTAGATCAATGCTCAATAAAATGTATGAAAATAAAACATATATGGCATCTGATGAAGCAAAATTCACAATATCTGACATCCAATCAAAAATTATAAGTTATAAAAAGAAGTACAAAAGTAGAACAGTATGCGAGAATAAAAATCAATCAATTAAAACTGACTTAGTCCATTTTATGTTATTATAACAAAATATCACAGGTTGGATAAGTTATAATAAATAGAAATTTATGGGCTCACAGTTCTGGAGGCTAGTGTTAGCATCTTGCAAGCACCTTCTTGCTGTGTAATCACATGGTGAAAGGCAAGGTGGTGAGAGAGCAGAGCAAGAAGGGGCTCAACTTACCCTTTTGTAATGGCCTAAATTCCACTAAGAGGAAAATTCCTGATGACCTAATCATCTCTCGCATATCCCATCTCTTAAGACTGTTACAATGGCAATGACATTTCAACATAATGATTGGAGGGGGTAAACATTCAAAGCATAGCAAAAACTGATCCAGAAATTACATTTGATAGAATTTGTAGACAAGTACATTAAAATAATTATAATAGTGTTTCATATGTTCAAGAAACTAGAGCAAAGATGGAAATTTTTAAGTAAAAATTTTTGAAGGAGAAAACTACACTGCCTGAGATAAAAAATCAAATACTATTTCAGGGTTGAACATTGTGGATATTTAATGGTCATTTTAAAATAAATATGGCCCAAACAGAATTTTGAATTTTACGAGTATTTCTTTGACTGTCTTATCCTCTAAGTTAATGGAAGTCAACAATATATTAGTTGCTCAGTCATAAAAAACTTCACATAAAAAACATCCTCGACTCTTCCCTTTTGTTCTCACTTCATATCTAATCCATTGGCCAATCTCTTACCTATATTTTCAAAATATAACTAGAATCCCATCATTTGTGTCTCAGTTTATGGCAATGTCCTCCTTACTGGTCTCCTTGTTTCATTTTGGTTCCTCTACAGATTACTTTTAAACACAGAAGCCAGAGTGATTCTATATAACCTAAAGCTGAATGTCATCTTTCTGCTAAATATTATCACATGATTTCCAAACTCACTAGAACATCCTTTACATGGCTTATACATTGCACTATGATTTGGCCCATAATTGCTTTTCTGATATCATAAGTTACTATTTTCCATCACTCATTATGGTCCAATTACACTGGCTTCCTGATTCTTAATTGAAAGGATCTCACATGCTTCACCTTATGTTACACTTGCTTCCTCTGAATGAAGCCATCTTCTACCATATATCCAAATGGCTCACTCCTTCACTTCCTTTGGGTTTCAGGTTATCAGTGAGACTTTTCTTTAACATACTAATGTAAAATAGGAGCTTTTCCATTATTTATTTTCCTAACCTAACTTGAATTTTCTTTATGTAACATCCAAACCTGATACAGCATATGCTTATTTGTGTTTATGAACTCTCTCTCATAGAATGCAAACATATTAGTCGAAACAGTAACAGAAAAAATACACTTTTGTTGACTGTCATCTCATTAGCACCTATGACAGGGAATAGCGTATAGTAGGCCCTCAAGTTTTGAATAAATTAACAAATAAAGTAATAAAACCAAAAAGATGAAGAGATAACAATTCCTATTTACATGGTACAAGATTTGAGTATTATGATAGAACAAGCAAAGTAATATTTTAAAGGATTAAAATAGAATTAGAAGAATTAGAGGTAATTTTTATGTGGACTATTGTGGTTTCTGAACTGCTTTGTTTCTCTTGGATACCCTTTTCTTTCAAACAAATCTTTGTGTTGTAGCTATCATGATAATTCTAAATTAGAAGCCTAATCATTTAGCTTCAAATCCTTCAACGACTCCCCAAATGTGCCCTATTATTTGAAGTTTCTATTAATCTGAGCCATCCTCCCTTATCACCTAGGCTGGAACATAAAGCTTGTATAAAGTGTAGGGAATTCTGACTTCACTCTACTCACTCAAACAGGCTTCTCTTACAGGAACTGCTCTGGATCTGAGATTCCAAACTTCATGGTCCTATTGTGAAAACTGTTCCTGGCCCCTTTGGCTTTGATGTTGTATTTAGTCCCTCATTTTTTGACACATTTTAATAATATATAATTATAGGGTACACAGTGATGCTATATGTATATAGTATACAGTAATTAAATCAAGTGAATTTACAAATCTATCACCTTAAACACTTCCCATTTATTCCTCCTGATGGATTATCATATTTGGTTCGTATATCCCTTTCTCGTAGCTCAGTCAATTTCACCAGGATGTTCAGGATGTGCACTGTACTTTTGGGCTCACTACTTTCAGCCTGAGTTTAATTTGGGGGTGGGGAATGGATAGACTCTACATTTGATAAAACAAAAGTTGAAAGTCGAAGTGTAGCCTTTAATTTTCCTCTGTTTTCCTACTTCTTTAGCCTCATTTTATTCCATGCTCTCTTTAACAAGTTTTGGCTTTCCAGATAGAGTATAGTTTTTGCAACACACAGTTGAAGATTTGTTGATTGGCCTACCCACCCCTATTTTAACCTCCTTCCACGTTGTATGTTTCTATTATAAAGTTTATGAAAGCTAAATACTCACATTCTTAACATTTATTTTAGCCTGAAGTGTCAAGTGGCTATCGGATCTAGTCACAGTTAATCAGATATACAGTTAGCCCTTTGTATTCAGATTCTATATCCATGGATTCAATCAACCAGAAATCAAAAATATTATTTAAAAAAAGCAATGACAAAGTAATAATGCAACAACAAAAATTAGCACATATAAACAATGATTTACATAGCATTTGTATTGTATTAGGTAGTATAAATAACCTAGAGATGATTTAAAGTATATAAGAGGATGTGCATAGGTTATATGTATATACTCTGCCACTTTGAATAAGGGACTTGAGTATCTATGGATTTCTGTATTTGCTGGGGGGTCCTGGAACCAATCACTTTTGAATACCAAAGGATGATGGTAAAGGAAAATCTATTGGTATCACCCATTTCTTATCTAACATAACAGCAAGATGGGTAGAGCTGCAGCAGCCCTCTTGTTACCATTAGGAAAAAAGAAAATAAAACAATAATAGTATTGCAACACATCATATAGCATCATCGAGCTACTGAATCAACACTAGCAACCATCTGTTTCTGGACTTCTTATTAAATGGGGATGGGGAAATATTTATTTTTTTAACAATTAATTTAATCATTTTAACTTCTTCAAAATGTATTGGGGTGAAATTGACAAAATTATGTATTGTTAAGGTGTATAATATATAATTTTATAGGCATATATACTGTGGAATAATTACCACAATCAAATTAGTTAACATATATGTTATCTCACATAGCTACCAATTTTAATTTTTGATGAGAACATTTAATATCTACTTTTTAAGCAAATTTCAAGTATATATGATAGAGTATTATTAAATCTAGCCAGCAGCCTGCATATTAGTCCTATTTATTTAAATAATTGTGATGTTATCTTCAGCAAAAAACCTTCTTAAGTGACACATATGTATCTTTGGCTTCATGTCTCTCTGGGTCTTGAACATTTCTCCCTATACATTTCTACCTTATCTGTTTGGAAAACTTCCCTGTGACTTCAAAATTCAGTTTAGATTTCATTTGCCCTGTGGAATTTTCTTTGTTCTCCTCCTCTACATTTCTCCTCAGATTGCCACTTGCATATAATTCTATCATTTCACTGAACAAACTCTAGAGTCATTGTTTCCATGAGTGTGATTCAGGAAATTATAACTTCCTCCTCTGTAGTACAGTGCATAGTATATTTTAGTCACTCGATACATTTTTGTGGGATTGAATGTCTTTGAATTAATTAAATTGTGTGGCATCTAATTCACTAGAATGACATTTGAATGGGACACTGCACAGTGACCACAAATGTAGCTGGAGACTAAACGGATGTGAAAAAGTGCAACGTTTGAAAAAAAAAAAAATGGCAGCATTTGACAAATCAGAAGATACTGAGCCTAAGAAATTGAACTTAAATAACTGAAAAAACAAATGGAATGTTAACAGAAGAAAATAAAAAACAAGATTTAGATGTGGAGGGCAGTGATAAATTCTGATTTTATTGGTTCTTTTTGAAAATCAAACTCAGCAAGTCACTTTTGGAAGAAAGTCACACTTTATATTTCATGCTAGTTGTGAAATGGCATTTGCTTAATTCATTTATCTTAACAGTGCACTGGTTAAGGCAAAGATTAAGAAATAAGTAAAAGACTTAAAAACCATGCAAATAAAACTGAAAATATATAAACTTAGACAAAAGTGACATTTGTTTCCATCTGTTCTCTATTGGGAAACTGTTAAATACTGCTAAGCCTATGCTCTGGGTATGTGCATACACATGTGTGTGTACTTATTAAGGCAGTAACAGAGCAGCATAATGCTTTTCTTCATGCATTTGTTTTTGAAAATTTTCTTTATGCTTATTTAATGCATATGTTTTTATTCTTTGAATGATCAAACTTTTTGACAGTAATTAAGATCACACAAGATTTCAGGCAGCACAAACATGAGTAAAGCTCTCAAAGTATGCTCTGCTATTTGCTAAAATGTAACTATCCTTTTCTGTGTTGTCTCCATAACCAATAAAGCAATAGAAGAAACAAACATTACATGAGCGTAATTGTCTTTTTATGCAAGCAATTAGAACTAGGGATGGGAAGATTTGCGGCTAGAAATTTATTGGTAATTCCTATCTGTTCTTGATTAAACACACACACACACATACACAAAATGAGGACACTGAAGAGTGTGATACTTCTGGAAAAATATTCTCTGTCCAGATACTAAATTAGAAAAGAAATAAAGAAAGGGGGAAGGAAGGAAGGGAGGGAGGGAGGGAGGCAGGCAGGCAGGCAGGCAGGCAGGCAGGCAGGCAGAGGGGTCATGGTCAGAACTGGCATTGGTGGCCACACAACTCTTTAGAGAAGGAGATGCAAATGATAGTGGGAAGTTCAGCCTGCATCCACTGAAGTCGTGAAGACTAACTACAGGTGGGCAATGCACTGACAACATCTGCATGAGGATAGGTGCCCTGATGACCTTGGCTGACCGAAATAGTCCCCCTTTTACTTTGAAATCTCATGCAGAATGTACTCTGTTTGCAGTATCTTGAGATAAGGAAGAAATGTCTAGAACAATCTAGGCTGAGTCTTTGCTCCTCCCAGAATAGAATGTTCTACAAAGCTTGAGCTCTGTGAGACAAGTGGTGCTCAGTGTATGCAAACCCAAAGCTGAATGCTTTTGAGGTTTTTCAGCTGTCATGCAATGAACAGCACACACAGACTAAACTTCATTTTTCCTGGGCAGCTTTGCTAAGCCTTGGGGAACCAGCTTGCTATGGATGTTAAGCTTTGGTTTATCCTTTCTGCCTTTCTGTTGGGTAATAAATTTGCTTTGACTAACTTGTTCAGAGAATGTTCTGTCTCACTGGATTCATGCAATTGGTAGAGAATCTTTGCAATATCTGCTAGAAAAGTTGTATTAATACTGAAATTTGTGTATAATATATAACTAATGCATTTATAAGCCACTTCTAAGAGGTAAACTTCCTGGTGGCTGAAATACAAAATTTCAACTTAAACTTGGTGAATTCTTCAGCTTACAGGCTGGCCGATTCCTTAATTAAGGTTAACATGTAAGGACTAGAAGACAATAAAAAGGATAGTTTCCAATGTTAATAGTAAGATCCAACAAAATATAGGATACAAAATTATTAATTTACTTGTGCCAATTGTACTAACATATATTCTGGTAAAGAAACTAGAAAATATGGCTTAATCCTTTCAGATAATGTTTCGGGAAGAGCCCAGAAACTACTCTTTTTAGCTGTCCATTTCATCACTTGTAAAAAAAAAAAAAATTGGAATATGTTGGAGAAGAAGATCAAGGAGTTGAGAGAGGTGAAGAGAGGTTAGGGGAGAAGAAGGAGGAAGTGGTAGAGCTGGGAAAGGAGGCCTGAAGAGGGGAGCAAAGGAGGGATAAAGAAAAGATGGAGCAACACAAGAAAGGGAGTAAAGTGGGAGGACAGGATGATGAGGAGGAGAGAGGAGGAAAGAAAAAGAGGTAGGAAGAAGTGGAAAGGAATAGAAATAGAATAAAAACTGGAATAAGAAGAAGGGTGAAGGGATGGAGTGGGAACAGCCATGCAAGGATAAAGGAAAAGATCACCAGAGTAGAAGCTCTAAGAAAGAACAGTCTTGACCTGTTTGGGAAATCATGGGAAGTCCATTTTGGCTGGAATATAGTGGACAAAGAGGGAGTAGGAGAAGTAGTTAGGGCAGGGTGTTCTATATCATGCAATTCTCTAATCCCTAAGTAGCAGAAAGCAGATAATATTGTCTTATGTCTTTTAACCATTGTTTTAAAATATATTTAATTTTTACAAACTCTGGCATTTTATTTAAGCTGCCAGTTCATTCAGATGTAGGTGAGTTTGAGAACCATGACCCTAATTTATTTAATTTATTTTAATGTATAGCTTAAAGAATGAAGTGAATCTCAATCTAAAGCTAATAGCTGAGGCCCAGCATAGCTTCAGGATTCAGCTAGCCACCTTCTTGTTACAAATGCACCCCTCAAATCATGCTATTTTCATACACCCTTATTTAGCTTGTTCTTTATATACTTTAATTCAATAATTAGAAATTACATAAATAAGCATAATGGTTAAGCATAACAGAATGAAATCCCAGCTCCAACATGTCTGGGTATCTGGCTAAGAGAGAACTATCTCACCTCTCTAAATTTCAATAAGTTAATTTGACAAGTTGAAGTATATATTTCACAGGATAACCATGAAGAGAACTTAAGTTATACATTAAATACTCTGGCAGCTATACATTAAAATAAATTTAATGCAAATATTTAGTTATGGTAATTTTAGCATCAATATGTTTCAATAAAAGTGTCATTATAAATGATTATCACCTCGATCCAATTTTGAAAGAAAGTAAATCAGTGAAAAAAGGAGGCAAACACTGAGAAAAACAACATGAGTAAAATATGGCAATGTTTGTTTTAACTCAGTTTTAAGTTCACTTTAAGCAATAGTTATATAAAAATCACCATTTATTAGGGGCCTTGCAATTTAAGAAATGTATAGAGAAATGAGAGGTCTTTTTTTTTTTTGAGACAGGGTCTTGCTCTGTCCCCCAGGCTGGAGTGCAGTAGCGCGATCTCGGCTCACTGCAAGCTCTGCCTCCCGGGTTCACGCCATTCTCCTGTCTCAGCCTCCGGAGTAGCTGGGACTACAGGCGCCCACCACTGCACCCGGCTAATTTTTTGTATTCTTAGTAGAGACGGGGTTTCACTGTGGTCTCGATCTCCTGACCTCGTGATCCACCCGCCTCGGCCTCCCAAAGTGCTAGGATTACAGGCGTGAGCCACCGCGCCCGGCAAATGAGAGGTCTTTTTTAAGCTTAAAAAATATGTAGTTAAAGGTAGATATTCAGAATTCAACCTAATTCTGCACATGTTGGGTCCTGTTTACTTCTATCTGGTTAGGAGCAAAGGTATACAATGAACTATTTAGTTTTCTTTTGCTTGATTTATGAAACATTTTGTGGTTTTCATTTAACATAGAGGATGTCTAATATGCTCCCATAAAAATCATTAAGATAGTGCTGTATATTTCCAGTGAAATGGAAAAGGTTGTTAATTGGTCAATATTGATAGTTTATTTATATAAATCATGACCCCATTAGCTAAATATTCTCTTCCTAAATAGCAGTAATTTTAGACTTGAATTGTCTAAATAATTGACTCAATTTTTCATTTTAGCTTGCCATTATTCACACAACTTTTGAGTTAAAGATGAATATGAGCCTTTGTAAATTTGGCTGACATTACCAAATTACTTATTTTCCTAGTGATTTTTATCTAATTAGAGTCTTAATCTGAAATAACTTATTTTTCTTAACCCAGCAGCAATCCCTTGCTGACTTCATGCTTTAAATTCCAAAATATACAATACATATCAGTGAGCTGTTAGCTGGCTTATTAGAACTCAGTTGAAAAATATAAGGTGACACTTTTCAAAGGTAAAATGAGGTGGCAGAGAATCATGCTTTTTGAATGAACTAGAATTGAATCAAATTTAAAGAGCTTGTTTGTAATGGCTTTGTGATTGGGATCAATTTACTACTTTGTCATTATTGCTACTTCACCAACTAGTATAAGAGCAAACAAATTTTTTAAAAATGTGTTTCTTATTGATTTATTTGCCAGAGAAAACTTCTAACTGGGTTGCTTGTTTTCAGTTGATTTCTTAAATTTTTGCTTCCAATGATGTTTTTTCAATTTCACTGAAAGAGAAGGGGAGTGTTCTTTCCAGCTGTTTAATGGATAGCATTCCTACGGACATTGACAGCAGTAATTAGTCAGAACAACAATAGTTATACTATAATGTGAACTTTCCCAGCCAACAAAAAGATTTGGAATTTTTTACTTATCTGGAGTTTGAGCTCGAGTTTTTAATTTTTCTTCTCAACAACACTCCATTGTGTGTACATCCCTAGAAAATAAATGTCATATTTGATGAATTGTATTATGTTTGCATTTATGATATATGCAATACATTTGTCTTATATTTGTAAATTCATTAACTCTATTTGTGGCTGTTTAAGTTTATCATCTCTGGCGATTTGTGGAGCACCTCCTAGTAGCAGAATGTGCTAGGGTAGTTGGAAATATGGAGATTTTTGTCCTACCACCCTCAAGCTGTGAAATAAACTGTGGGGTCTGTCTGAGAAATTTGCATTTATAAAGAAAATCAATGATTCTTTTATCTTCTAATATTTAGGATACACACAGATTTTTCATAAATATATACACATATATATACATACACACATATATGACTTATAGTTGAAGTGTTCCTTTGCATTTGAATTATATATTGCATAAGAATTTCAGTAATGCTTGCTATTTTCAGTTAGCTTTACAGTGACCAAGAGACCTAAGAGGATTTCTCATACCCACCAATCACTAAGGTTCAACATCATTCATTAGTGGGTGAGTGGTTGTCTCTGTTAGTTTCCTGGGGTTGCTGTATTAAAGCACCACAAACCTGATAGCTTAAACAACAGAAATGTATTCTTGTACGGTTCTGGAAGATAGAAGTACAAAATCAAAATGTGAGCCAAGACCATGCTCTCTGAAGACTCTGTGAGAGTATCCTTTTTTTGCCTCTTCCAGCTGCTGGTGGTTGCCTGCAACCCTTGACATTACTTGGTTTTTAAATGCATCATTCTAATCTCTGCCTCTGTCTTCATGTTGCTTTCTGCCCTGTTAGTTTCTGCACCCAAATATCCATTAAGAAATGTGCAATATCATTAGTCATCAGATAAATGCAAATTAAAACTACACAGAGACACCATCTTATACCAGTTGGAATGGCTACTATTAAAAAGTAAAACAAACAGACACACAAAGCTATCATAAGTTGGTGTGTATGTGGAGAAAAAGGACCACTTGTTTGTTGTTGGTGGGAATGCAGATTGGTTCAACCTCCATGGAAAACAGTATGGAGATAACTCAAGGAACTAAAAGTAGATCTACCACTCAAACCACCACCAATCCCACTACTGGTATCAACCCAAAGGAAAAGAAATCATTACATAAAAAAGACACCTGCATTCACATGCTTATAGCAGCCCTATTCACAATAGCAAAGTCATGGAACCAACCTAAGTGTCCATCAATGGTTGATTAGATAAAGCAAGTGTCCATCAATGGTTGATTGGATAAAGAAAATGTGGTATATATACACAACGAAATACTATGAGTCCATGAAAAAGAATGAAATTATGCCCTTTGCAGCAACATGGATGCTGCTGGAGGCCAATATCCAAAGAGAACTAACTCAGAAGCAAAAAATCAAGTAAGTGAAAGCTAAAAAATGGGTCCTTGTGGACATGAAGACGGAAACAATAGACATTGGAGACTTCATAAAGAGGGTAGAAGGGAGGGAGTGAGGGTTAAAAAGTTACATATTGAAAACAATGTTCATTATCTGGGTGATAGGTATACTAGAAGCCCAATTCCCACCATTACGAAATATACTCAGGTAACAAATATGCACATGTACCCCATAAATATAAAATTTTTAAACATAATATTTTTTTAAAAGAAAAACATTCAAAAACCACAAATATCGCTCTTATAAGAGCAGTAATCATTGCATTAAGGCCAACCCTAATTCAGTATGACTTCATCTTAATTTGATTACATCGGCAAAGACCCTATTTCCAAATAAGGTCACTTTCACAGGTACTGGGGAATAAGACTTAAATCTATCCATTAATATTTTGGAGAGAAACAATTCAACCCACCACAGCATCTATGCACATCATATCAAATTAAATAAGGAAATTATAATCTTTTTCAGGAGTTTTTTGTTTTATGTTTTTTTGTTTTTGTTTTCTTTCTAACATCTGTCTAATGATAAGGTAGATAAACATTTTTTTCCAAAGATGAGAAGGAAGGATTTAAAAAAAAATTATTATAGTTATTAATTGATAATTTTCTATAATGATAGAATGTTGGAACCTAAGAGAAGTATTTTAAAAAGTACCAAACAAATACTACCCTCCAGTGATTTGTAATTGAGTTGCCTGATGAAGCATTCATACATGAAATAGTTGAATGAACAAGCACAGTGGCATATGATTATCGATAAAACTGAGTGACAGAAAATTCCTTGGAAAGTGGGATGGAAATACACAAGTTGAGGTGGTGGTATGCAGTGGGGAGAAGTGTGAAGATATAAGTTGGTGTTTGGAGTTAATGAGAAACATAATTTATTTTGGAAAAAATGAAGGCCTTTATGTAGCTGAAATAATTTTGGTATGCTTTGGACTGTGGTTGAGAGCACTGCTGAGAAGATACATCAGAATCAGTTATTGAAAATGGAATGCCCAGTTAATGAGTTCAGGGTTAATTATTTTCTCCAATACACTGAAGCAGCTAGGGTTTTTCTGTTTATTTTTTACAACCATAGCCACAACTCTTTCCCTAACCTTGTGATTAATTTTAAACATTGTTTAAACTTGTGACTCCACTAACCAGGTTGGTTTCTCTTGATGTTTTATTTCTTAAAATGGGGGCATTATTTTAATATTTTTAGAAATCTATTAATATGTCTGGTAATCTGGTTATCACTTAAAACCAGGAAGCTACATTGCTCTTTCCAGGCTCTTTCCTTAGACCTTAAGCCTTGATTTTAAGCCCAAGCCCAAATGACTAAGGCTTTGCTGATCAAGTTGGATGCCAAAAATGACCTGTAAGCCCACATTTCCATCATTACTTCTTGTATTCCACATTTCTGTGCCTTAATCTTTTTTGGAACGTGGTGCTACATTGTCTTGGTCACTGATACCCCATTGACAATGTACCTTATATAACAGGCTAAATATTTTTTCAGGAACTGCTATTAGGAACCTCCTGAAACACTTAATCTGCCATGGGTTTTCAGGTTCTTACAAGCTCTTGCTGTTACTAACCAGGAAATGCTTTCCTTTTTTACACCTTGTCTATACTAATTAACATAATTACCAACTCTCTTATATCAATTACTCCTTACATACCCACAATTTTCAGTGAGATTGATTATATTTCCCATGAGGTATTTAGAAATATAAAGTAAGCCTACCTACTTAAATATCAAAGCATCTTAGCAAAGGAGCCACTGAGGAACCACTAATATTTTGAGTGTTCTTACCCTTGAACCAGAAGTAGTTGATGATAGAAACCATTTTAATTCATTTCTTGAGTTGTGGAATCACTGTCCTGCCCAGTTTTATTACTTGGCTTGTGCCCAGGGGTGTAGTTGAAGTTACCTTGGATTTCAAAGCATCACATAGACCAGTGAGGCGTATACTGCATCATCTTGTGTTTTGGTTGGCGCTCAGTGCCCTGGAAGACAGCCGAACTCTCTCCAATCCATTAGAAATGGGCTACTCCTGGCCGGGCGCGGTCGCTCACGCCTGTAATCCCAGCACTTTGGGAGGCCGAGGCGGGAGGATCACAAGGTCAGGAGATCGAGACCATCCTGGCTAACACGGTGAAACCCCATCTCTACTAAAAATACAAAAAATTAGCCAAGCATGGTGGTGGGCGCCTGTAGTCCCAGCTACTCGGGAGGCTGAGGCAGGAGAATGGCGTGAACCCAGAAGGCGGAGCTTGCAGTGGGCCGAGATGGCACCACTGCACTCCAGCCTGGGCGACAGAGTGAGACTCGTCTCAAAAAAAAAAAAAAAAAGTGGGGGGGCTGCTTCTGACTGCTCCAACTGTTACAGGGCTATTAAAAGATTATTTTTCATTGAGTTATTTACCATTAAGACTTTGTCAGAAGAATGGAAGGTTTAAAATTATTAAATCAAATGCATTTGCTTATTTAGGGGGAAGTGTCAAAACTCAGAATAGTCCTATACATTAACCTCTTTGGCCAAGGCAAATTAATTCTTAATTCTTCAATACATTTTGATGAAAAACCACTCACACTGTAAACCTTAAACATAGTATAGTATGATTTTGTCTCTTTTTCCCAAAAATATATTGTTTGTTTTGGGTTTAGTCGTGTTCCCTCAAAAACTATATTGAAATGCTAACTTTCAGAACCTATAAAAGTGAGATTATTGGTAAATAAGATTTTTACAGACATAATCGATTTAAGATAAGGTCACTAGGGTGGACTTTAATACCTTATGACTGGTATCCTTATAAGAAGAGGTAAATTTGTATACATACAGCCACAGAGGAGAACTCATGGGAAGATACACATTGAGAGAGAAGATATTCATGTGATGATGAAGGCAGAAATTAGAATGATGCATCTACAAGGAATGCTAGAGATTGTAGGCAACTACCAGAAACTACAAGAGGTAAGAGGATTCTCCCCTGCAGGTTTCAGAGGGAGTGTGGTCCTATTCCTACCTCTATTTCAGACTTCTAGCTTCCAAAACTGTGTCACAATAAATTGTTGTTTTCAGCTACCAAGTTCTGTTACTTTGTTTTAGCAGTCCTAGGAAATAAATACCCTGTTCAAAAAAAAAAAAAAATTCCAAAATACGGATTGATACCTCTGACTTCTTTTCGTTCCTCCAAAATGAATTAATTTCAAACACCAATGTAAGACAGTGGTAATAGAACCGTGAACTCCTAATATCAGATAGAAGGTAGGAAGCCACGAAGAGTTTTTGAACAAGAAATAGGGGAACTTTGGGTTTTGTAACTGATTAAAATTTTGTAAATTGATTTATTAAATATGACTAGAGGTATTATGAAATAAATGAAGTGAATGAGGGAGAAAGGAAAGAAGAAGCAAAGGGTGAAAGGAAAAAAGGACTGAAAAGTGTTTTTCAAACAATTAGTAATAACACATAAAGCCATAAAAATGATGAGATTAGAAATTGAATGACACAAAATGGAATTCATGAAGCTTTTAATGTAAGAATTGACAGTTTATTCATAAACTACATATATATGTATATATATATACACATTCAATGAAAAGTACAAAGTTTACCCTTGTGCTCCAAATTTGGGAGAGAAAAAAATGTTTAATTGATAATGTATTGTCATGGCAATTGGAAGGAGAAGTTTATTTGAATGAGATACAAACGAGAAAACAAAAAGTTATATTTTGATAGATTGGGTTTATGCTGGGTATGTTAACTAGATACTGAATTCGGAAAGTAGTTACACACACCTAGAAAAGGAGATATGAATGGGACAGAAGCTGGTGCTGCCTTGGACTGTCAGAATAGAAGTCACCCTTTTAATGATCGACATTCTAACTGGTGTGAGATGGTATCTCATTGTGATTTTGATTTGCATTTCTCTGATGGCCAGTGATGATGAGCATTTTTTCATGTGCTTTTTGGCTGCATAAATGTCTTCTTTTGAGAAGTGTCTGTTCATGTCCTTGGATCATTAAAAGTCAGGAAACAACAGGTGCTGGAGAGGATATGGAGAAATAGGAACACATTTACACTGTTGGTGGGACTGTAAACTAGTTCAACCATTGTGGAAGTCAGTGTGGCGATTCCTCAGGGATCTAGAACTAGAAATACCATTTGACCCAGCCATCCATTACTGGGTATATACCCAAAGGACTATAAATCATGCTGCTATAAAGACACATGCACACGTATGTTTATTGTGGCACTATTCACAATAGCAAAGACTTGGAACCAACCCAAATGTCCAACAATGATAGACTGGATTAAGAAAATGTGGCACATATACACCATGGAATACTATGCAGCCATAAAAAATGATGAGTTCATGTCCTTTGTAGGGACATGGATGAAACTGGAAAACATCATTCTCAGTAAACTATCGCAAGGACAAAAAACCAAACGCCGCATGTTCTCACTCATAGGTGGGAATTGAACAATGAGAACACATGGACACAGGAAGGGGAACATCACACTCTGGGGACTGTTGTGGCGTGGGGGGAGGGGGGAGGGACAGCATTAGGAGATATACCTAATGCTAAATGACGAGTTAATGGGTGCAGCACACCAACATGGCACATGGATACATATGTAACAAACCTGCACATTGTGCACATGTACCCTAAAACTTAAAGTATAATAATAATAAAAATAAATAAATAAATAAATAATAAGAATAAAAAAAAAGAATAGAAGTCACCCTAACTTATCCAGCACTTTGCTCTGTCATTCTCAGATTTTGGTTCTCATTCTCATAGTTTTAAGGTGCCACCTAGAGCCTCAGTTTTCACATCCAAATTCTAGGCAGGATGAAGGATAAGAAGGAAGCAGCACAAGGGACACACAAACTGTGAATATTTAAACATTTTTCCAGGGAACTACACCTATCCCCTCCCCTTTACATTATCTATATTCAGAGAAGGAGAGGAAACCTACATGTTAGCTGGACAGAGCAGAGGAAGTGGATATTGGGTTTACGACTAGCAGTCTCTGCTGCTGGAACATCCCTGCCTATTCAGTTTATTTGATTGTTAAAATGTAATCTAATTCAGATTCCTTGCCAGTGAATTCGCTGCAGTGCTCTAATTATTTTCCTTTTCAGACAGTTTTAAGGAAAATGCAGAATGAAGCTAGTAAATTATAAAGTACAGTAATTGTTTGTCTAAACATTTGCTTGTTTATATGACTTTTTTATATATTTCTGCTTTCTGGAGCTGGATATAAATCATTTTTGTCATAGGAGTACACAATTCTGTTATATTTTACATTAACATGGGCAATTAAAAGTTAACTTTATCCTTAAGTTAGGAATACATAAAGTAAATTTACCTTTGAAGTTTATATCATTCATTTTTTCTTTACTATTCCACTTGTCAACACAGAGCAAATGGAGCAAACACTGACTTTTCAAAATATGAATCATTTGGTTGTTTTGCTCAGCATATTATGGGACAGCACAATATCTTAAATTATATGTCAGCAACAGTTAACTACATAATTTCCCATTGTACGGAAAAAAAGCCTTTTCACCTTTAAGCACTTTCAAATACAAGGAGACAGAATAGTTTAATCAACATTCAATCAAGAAATACGGAATTCTTTCTCAGTGCCAGACATTATGCTCAACTGTGAAGATAAGATTCGGTGGTAGATAAGACAAATTTAGAATCAATATTTTTCAAGCAGTTTGTACCAAGGCAAATCATTTTATCTACAGTGTCCAAAGTTATAGGCATTTTTGTTCATAATCTTCTTGGTGCTACATAAATATAGCGTAAACATGGAGCCTGCATGGTGTGGAGGCAAAAAGGTGCTAAGTTGTATTTGCACTGTCCAGTACTTGTCTGGACCACCCATTTAGCTAGTGAGTGATTTCATACTGGGTGGTGGTTTGTTAAAAAAAAAAAAAAAAAAGAAAGGAAAAGAACTCAGTCAACTTAGAAAGTCAATACTTTCAGAACTATTTTCTAATGTAGAAGTCAGTGGTTTGCCCTCAAACTCATAATTCTTGATCTGTTTAAGCTAATGTCTTGTCTATTATTCATCATGCTACTTCCAGGAGCACTTTTAACTTTCATCTAATTTTACTTGATGTAGCGTAGATTCAGTTAGCAAATGTTCAGAAACATGACAACTTCATTTGTAGTTTACTAAGTTGGCACAAAAGGTAAGATAAGGTGGCAAGTGCAGATTTATAGCCTTCAACCATAAGCCTCCATATTCATTTCAAATTTAATTCGAGAATAGTTTTAAAGCATACATGTATGAATATCTCCTTCTTTTTTTTTTTTTTTTTTTTTTTTTGAGACAGAGTCTTGCTCTGTCGCCCAGGCTGGAGAGCAGTGACGCAATCTTGGCTCACTTCAAGCTTTGCCTCCCACACTCAAGTGATTTTCCTGCCTCAGCCTCCCGAGTAGCTGGGATTACAGGCACTCACTACCATGCCTAGCTAATTTTGTATTTTTAGTAGCAATGGAATTTCACCATGTTTGCCAGGCTAGTCTTGAACTCCTGACCTCAGGTGATCGGCCTGCCTCAGCCTCCCAAAGTGCTGGGATTACAGGCATAAGCCACTGTGCCCTGCCCAAATATCTCCCTTCTATGTCAGATGTATAACGTTCTTTTAAAACTTTTAAAAGTTCGGCAATGTGTCTTATTAAATATAAATAAAATGAGTAAGGCTATGATTTTAAATTGTTTTCTGAAAAAAATAGTTCTGAAAAAAATAGCACTATATGCTGTGAATGAAATGTTAAAGTTTTCAAATATAGAGAATATTGTCTTATCAGTTTTCTACTGAATGTTGTATAAGGGAACAGATTCAATGTGATAAAATATATATAGCAAAATATGTTATAATTCAGATGCCCAGAAATTCTATTTTTACTTTATCCACATACAGTATTACAATTTAGTGTCTTCCAGTACATTAAATTGTTGGATTAGCAGTGTGCTTTGGAGGCAGAAACATTCAATGAATGATGTATAACAAGGTCAGCTGTTTAAGGCATTCCCAGAGCACTGCAAAGCCATATAATGACAATGAATCATATCAGTCATCTGCAGGTGAACAGAAGAGGCATTATCAGACAATAAAAACAAACCAGAAACATTCACAAAACAAAATAACAACCTTTTGTTTGAGCTATAATTTCAAAAATGCTATCTTTGTGACCACTACATAAAATTAAACGTGTCTTATTAATCAATTTATAGTATTTTTATAAGGCATGGTCAATGTGAGATCAGGTAAAGTGAAAAAAATATAAATAAGATTAGATGTTTTGGTGGAGAGATGGTTTAGACTTCAGAAAGGCTCAATTTCTCTTACCCTCAACAGATTTTAATCTTCAAGATTTCAAACTTTATATCCTGACCTGACCTGAACCAGCCAAAATAAAAAAAAAATATTCTGACTGAGACATTGCTTACTCAAGAAGCATATGGGTGGAAAAGCTACACACATCCTTAGCTGTAAGACACACACACATACACACACACACACACACACACACGATTCCAACATTTAGTTAATCAACAGAATATTGATTGAGTTCTATTTTCTTTCTCTTACTCTGAAACCTTTCTGAAGAGCAGCTGTGTGGCATTTCATAAGATGAGCATTATGAATAAAAGCCTGGTTTGAAGCTCTTATCAACTGAATGACTTCTTTGAGTTTCAATTTTCTCCTCAATGAAATATAAACAATAATACTCAATTGGAGAATTTTTAAAACAGTTTAAATGAGATGATGCATATAAAGCTTGTAACAAGGATTAACAAATGTTAGCTTTAATCAATATCATCATTATAAAACACAGGTTACTTTTAAGAAAATGGTGTGGCTTACAAATAGTAACATGTTAGCTTATATGTGAGAGCTTCCAATCTAATCCCATATAACAGTGGTCCTATTATAGTTTTGGTAATTTCTAATATCCTTAATTTTAGTTAACATTATTTAATTCGGGAAAATTAAGTAAAATAAAAATGACTGGATGTTTGAATTTACCTATATTTAAACTATCTTCATTAAACTGAGTAAAAATGTCTTGGTAAAATCTGACCAACATCATGCCTCCCATTGGCAAGAAAAAATGGCTATGTTTCATATCTTTTTAATTGCAATTTTTGTAAAATTACTAAATCTCTTGTAGGCTGAATGACCACTGAAGGTTATATGGATGAGAAAATAGTTTAAGACAGAATGTTATAATCATAGTTATTGCTCTTATACATCTGTGAAGCAGTAGCTACCATATCATCAATTTTAAATACAAGATTAATTTGTAGGAAATAATGTGATTTACATGTTTTAAAATAGGTTAGCTCAGTCTAGGGCTTCCAACTGAAGAATACTGTTAACAGTGGTCCTCATGCACTTTTGGTCTGTGAACAATTTGAATAAAGCAAAAGATCCCAGGACTCATATCTTTCTGCTGTAGGGGATAACAAGTATTATCTTTTCCTCACCTGCCGCAAGGTTCATAGGTGAAAACCATAGAACAAAAGAAAGATTAACAAGAGAAAAGCATGACAAATTTATTTAATATAAGTTTAACGTGCCCCAAAGACCCAGGGAATACTGTGGGGTTTTTTTTGTCTGTTTGTTTGTTTTGTTTTGTTTTTGTTTTTGTTTTTTTGTGAGACACAGTCTCACTCTGTTGCCCAGGCTGAAGTGCAGTGGCACGATCTCAACTCACTGCAACCTCCGCCTCCTGGGTTCAAGTGGTTCTTCTGCCTCAGCCTCCTGAGTAGCTGGTATTACAGGCGCGCGCCACCACACCTGGCTAATTTTTGTGTGTGTTTTTAGTAGAGACGGGGTTTCACCATGTTGGTCAGGCTGGTCTCGAACTCCTGACCTTGTGATCTGCACGCCTCAGCCTCCCAAAGTGCTGGGATTACAGGCGTGAGCCACCACGCCCGGTCAATACTGTGTATTTTTATGGACAACAGTCTTGCAGAGTATGATTGGAGGATAAAAGGTATGATCTAATGGTAATAAACTAGGGGGAAATTAGCAAGGGCTGTTTGTTCAGGTTCTTTTCGGCCTCCAGGTATAATGTAGGACCCCTCAGGAATGAGGGCCTTATGAACCACTTTCAGGGAAGGTAGATCAAGATCAGAGAATTCTTTTATGATCTGCTTCTGTGGAAAAAGGTGAGAGAAGATCTGAGAGTAACCTTTCTGCTTCCAAATAAGAGTTGCCAAATAACATTTCTCAATTTCCTTCAGCTTAAAATATCCAATACAGCAAGTGTCATATTTTAGATATTGTATTCTGGTCCCTGACATTGCCTAATAGGAACAAAAGACTAGGTGTTGGTTAATTTGCATAAGCTACAGAATGAAGTCCAGATTTAACAATAAAATATAAGAATTAGTTTCAACATTTCACTTGTTTCTGTTCTAATATAAACCCACTGAAGACATCAGTGGCAAATAATAGATATTATCTCATAAGGTTGTAGAAGAATCAATTTTATTTTCTTGATCAAAGTTCGTATCAATTCACAGTCAATATTTTTTCCACCATATACAATGAACTATTTAAAGCTAACTATAACTTCCTAGTTAATAACTAAACTTACAAAAATAGATGCAAAGAGTCAAGAAATATCATTTATGTGTTTTTTCAAATGCATTGTAATTGTGTTTGTTTTTTGTACAGTAAGTACAATGGTATTTAAAATATAACAGTCAATAGACTGATATACTTATCAAGAAATTATAAGCAAACAGCTCTAGCTCTAGAGAGAGAATACAAGATACGAAATGGAAAATAAATGGGAAACATTACCACACAAAGGGACACAAGGGAGCAGATTCTAGAATAAAAAATAAGAGTTGCCAAATAAAATACAAGGCTAGTAGTTAAATTTTAATTTTAGGTCAACAACAAATAATTGTTTATTATAAAAGTGTTCCACACAATATTTGTGACATATACGTGCTAAAAAGTTTTTGTTGTTTATATGAAATATAAATTTAATTGAACATCCTGTACTTTTATTTGCTAAATCTAGAATTTGTCCTCAAAATTATATTAGAAATGTAAAAAATGGGAATGGAAAATGCTTAATAAATTAACAAATATTAGATGAATGAAATACATGCGAGCAATTTAAATGCGATGCCTTAATTTTTTTTACTATTATTTTTTAAAATGATTATCAGGGCAAATTATTCAAGTAAGACATGAGTATATTTTTACACCATAGAGAGACTGTCATGGGGAGCATTTACATTTTTATAAATATTTATACATTTTTTGCATATTTTATATGTCAACCATTTGAACTAGCAGTTTAGTATGATCAAATAATTGGTAAAGCAGTGTTTTTTTTTTTTTACTAATAAGTTAGTTTCAAGAGAAATGTGATTTGTTTACACATTGTAGAAGCCTTTTTTTTTTTTTTTTTTTTTTTTTTTCTGAGACAGAGTCTCGCTGTCGCCCAGGCTGGAGTGCAGTGGCACGATCTCAGCTCACTGCAGCCTCCGCCCCCCGGGGTTCACGCCATTCTCCTGCCTCAGCCTCCCGCGTAGCTGGGACTACAGGCACCCGCCATCTCGCCCGGCTAATTTTTTGTGTTTTTAGTAGAGACGGGGTTTCACTGTGTTAGCCAGGATGGTCTCGATCTCCTGACCTCGTGATCCGCCCGCCTCGGCCTCCCAAAGTGCTGGGATTACAGGCGTGAGCGACCGCGCCCGGCCAGAAGCCCTTTTTATATTCAAATGTTCCTTATATATAGACCATTTTTCTTCATCAATCATAGCATTTGGAAATATTAATTGAATCATTTGTATAAGTAAATTTGCTACAGATATGCCAAGAACTGATATGGCTGATAGAGTTCACAAGTAATTATAAATATTTAAATAAAATCCCCAAACATAGCTGCTGTTTTAGTTTCTAACAGTCAAAAAGAAATATTTATATCAATTTTGTTTTAATCTGAAGCTATTTTATTCACAAAGATGAACAGAAAGTTGGCTGCCTTAAAAAGATCTATATATATTATTTCATAAGCGCTAGACAATTTCTCTAGAACAGAGTATGTAAATCACCTTAGGGTATTAAAAATGTCAAACTGAGATAATTTTTTAAAATGCCTTCTAAGACTAACACACACACACACACACACACGAAAGACGGAGAGAAGGAGAGACATTCTGGACATCTTTGGAATGTCATTTTTGTTGACAAATGAGTTAACATATAACTTACTGCTAAAAATATAATGGCTTAAATAAAAAAGTGTGGGCATAAAAGTGAATAACATATTAAACAGTTTATTGATGGATATATATAGAAATTATATAAAATTAGGGTTAATTTTATTTTATGTTCATTTTTTAAACTCTATTTTCCTTGTATTCTTCAGATGGGGTGATTGGGGGATTTGTCTGTCCACAAATTAACAAATTCTATCATTTGTCATCTCCACCCTAATACTGAGTCCATTCACTGAGATTTTATGTTACTGTATTTTTCAGTCCTATATTTCCCTTTGTTTTTCTTAAAACTTCAATTTCTCGCCGAGTTTTTCTATTTTAAATTTCTTTTAAGATAATTTGTAATTGATTGGAATTGATGGCTGCTTTAAAATCCTTGCCAGATAATTTCAGCATCTGATTCATCTCAGTACTGGCATCAGTGAATTCTCTTTTTTTTTTTTTTTGGCTCATCCTCTTTATTACTTTTATTTTATTTATTTTACTTTAAGTTCTGGGATACATGTGCAGAACGTGCAGGCTTGTTACATAGGTAAACATCTGCCTTGGTGGTTTGCTGCGCCTATCAACTCGTTATCTAGGTTTTAAGACCTGCATGCATTAGGTATTTGTCCTAGTGCTCTCCCTCCCCTTGCCCCCCACCTCCCAACAGGCCCCGGTGTGTGATGTTCCCCTCCCTGTGTCCATGTGTTCCATTATTCACCTCCCACTTACAAGTAAGAACATGCAGTATGTGGTTATCTGCTCCTGTGTTCGTTTGCTGAGAATGATGGCTTCCAGCTTCATCCATTTCCCGGCAAACGACATGAACTCATTCTTTTTTATGGCTGTATAGTGTGAATTATCTTTTATAAAGAACATTTTGATTTTCTTTGTTCTTGGTAAAATAGCTGATTTTTTATTGTTTCTTTGACATTTTGTCTATTCTGAATGGAAACAAATTGCTTTTTAAATCTTTTATTTCATGAACTAGTCATTTTGTTTAGGTTTGGCATATAGTTCCTTGCCTTTTGTGGGTTGTTCTAATTACAGTTAAAGTTTTAGAACTTTTGTAGAATGATTTTGACATACTTGGCTTATCTGGTACTCCTGGGGCTTCCATTGTTCCTCCTACTGTTCATAAAGGGGCATTCCTGTGAGTCAATATCCTCTCTAATTAACATTTTTGCAGAAAAGCATTTATACATGATATGTAGAGAAGAGGTAAATGACATAATCTGAGGGTGGAGTAGGGAAACAAAATGTGGTTTAAAAATGTGTTTAAGTCTGCATTTATATAATTAGAAAGCATCATAATATAAAATATTTCCAGAAAACAAAATATGTTACTAATTATTTTAAGTATGAGTGAATGGTGATGCTTAAGGAAAACTAATTTTGTTAAGTAACAAAATTGCCTACAGAAAGAAATTTAGTTGCCAGAAATGGATAATCTATAAACCTGTTACACAAATTTCTAGGATTTTCAAATTTTGTAGCTAGTGTATTAAATTACTACTACCCAATTACATGACTTTTTATTGCTTCATCAAAAGGAAAACTGATTCTAAATAGTATAAATGACTAAATAAATAAAGATAAAATTGTAATGAAATCTAAACACAAAACACCACAACAACAAGGTCTTTAGAACTGAAAACAGGAAAATTCCTTAATCCATCTCTTTGCCCCTCCTGAATTGATATAAATGGCTCATATAAGAAATGGAGAAAAAATTGAAAATATTAATTAGTATTTGTTTCCAGGTGAATTGTGCAAGTAAAAACAGCTAATAGCAGCAACAAAAAAAGATAAGGGTCATCTTCACAATTAAAAATATAGTACCCAATACTTTTCAAATTATATGTAATGACCACTTTAATCCAGCAAGACCATTTCTTAATAGCACATATACACTTAAAAGAATGTAATTAATATTGTATAAATTCTGATGAATTTAATTATAGTCTTTAGGATATTGAAACATGAAATAAAAAGTAGAAAATCCTTTGTCTAAAATTATTTTAGGAGAAAAAACAGTGTTGTTTAGGAATTATCTGACTTAAAGTGGCCTGTAGAACTCCCTCAGGCTAAGTTACATTAAACTAATGCTCTATTATCATCTTCTAACAGGGAATAATTCTTAAACAAGATACAAAGTACAAAGTATAGGTAAAGCCAAGTATTTATAGGTTTAAGTTGACATTTGTAAATTAAAATTACAAATTTAAATTTAATCTACAGATTCTTCAGATTAAATTACAGGACTGGAAGATAAGAGATAGCTTTATTCATATATCTGATATATTACCTTGAATGTTTGTAATAATACTGGGTCTCTTTCTCTCTATCTAAGTTCTCAACTTTCTCAGAATTTTTTCTCTCTCTACATAGCCATTCTCTACCACAAAGTAGTTGGAGTTATTTATCTGGCTATTATTTTCCATAATAACATTAAAAACTACAAAATATTTTAAGGCATAGGTTCAGAAGTCCCCGATAATTACTCTTATTTCATTGTATTGTTCAGAAAAGTCACTTGTCCTGAGAAGATAAATGGGAAAGAAAATAGACTTCACTGTTAGTGGAAGGAGAAGCATATGCATGCAGGAATGGTCATTTTAACAGACACATGGCACTATCTTACTAAATGTTAAAAAGAAAAAAAAATCAAACCTCATACATTTGTAGTAACAAAAGCATTAAATTCAAGCCTAAAATTACATAAACAGATCAGTGGATCAAAGAATATTCAGAAACATACTTGTGAGATAGCATCGTTGTCTGGGGTAAATACTCAGGGTTTGTCGTCTAGCACCAAAAAAATTATGGAAACATACACATGTTAAGGAGCGGAAAGTTTAATTGGCAGAAGAAACGAGAGAGGAGAGCAGGTCCTTGCCAGAGAGAGACTTCCGAATAAAAGGGACAAGGTGGTGGACGTCAGCAGATTTTATAGGCAGGCTTGAGGAGATGGTGTCTGATTTATGTAGGGCTTACAGATTGGTTTGACCAGGTGTGACGTTTACATAGAACACAGGGAAGGCTGGTCCCTCTACCCTAATCTTATCATGCAAATGGGTTTCCACTTGGCCAGTGCCATCGTATCTTGCTGCTTACTGTACACCTGGTTGGCAAAAAGAGAAGATGGAGCCGCCATTTTGAACATGCCTAGTCCCACGTAGTATATTCCTATGGGTACAACTGCTGCCCTTCACCAGTGCAAGATTCCCGCTGGTTTATGTGGGCAGTTCGCTTTTACAGGTTACTCTTTGTTAGAAAAGAAAATGATTTGGGGACTGCTTTTCGTTAAAAGTAAAAAATTAGCAAGGACTTCAAACCCTCACCATCTGCCTAAGTAATTTCTTCTTGAACCCTGTATCACTTGAATATATGTGGGGATTACTTTTACTTTTTTGTTATTAAAGAGGGGACAAGTTAATGCTGAGATAACTGATTGCATATCTGAAAATAAACTTAGAGCACTGCCTCACGTTACAAAAAAGTTTATTTCTTATAAGTAATGATTACTTTCAAGCAATTTTAAACTAATGACAGAGTATAATTTAAGATACTATTGTTCCATTTTCGTCTTCTAACAGAATACTTCTTAAGCAAGATGCAAAGTACAAAAGCAATATATACAGATAAAAATCATAAATAATACAGCTATTTAAACACGTATAAAACAAGCTGTGCATGGTGCCTTGAGCCTGTAGTCCCAGCTATTCCAGAGGCTGAGGCTGGAGCATAATTTTTTTTCTAGGAATTTGAGTCCAGACTGGGCAACACAGTGAGACCCTGTCTCAATAAAAGTATAAAACTCTGATTTGCAAATGAACAACGTATTTAAAAAATGAAAGGTTGGGATGATATTTTTGTGAAGCACGTAACAGAATGGGATAAATATTTAATGAAAAATAAAGACAATGACCCTATCAATCAGTATGAACATAGCATATAAGCCCTTAGAAATCAAGAGGGGCATGAGGAAAGCTATGAACAGGTGCACTTAAAAACAGTCCACAATCTCACTAGTGATGAGGTAATTCAATTATTAACAATAAAATGATACTATAATTAATACTATAATATTTGTATTCCTATTGAACAAGAGAAAATTTTAAATGGTAAGAATACTCTTTTAAAATATAACGTGTAGAAAATAGAATTGTTATGCATTGTTGTCACTGTAAGATGATAGAAAGTTTTGTAGACTAATTTAATAATACTTATCAAAAATGATACTGGTAATAAAATAACATTGATCAAGAATGTCCACTTCTTGATAGCTGTTCTTTAAAATATCCCTAAGCACATATACATGTACAATTTGTGATATTGATATTTTGGTGAAAATTATGTAGAAATGGTTAAATAACATAGGCTATATCCTGAGAAATAATATGTCCTTACAATAATAGAATATTAAAATTTCAAAATAGTATGCATGGGATTAATTTATTTAAATACAACTATATATATGCATATTTGTATATATAAATTTATACACATGTATATATGTACATACGTATATGTGTGTATGCATATATGTGAAATGCAAGTTATTGCAACTGAATTTGTCATATGTTTTATATATATTTTCTTATTTCAATATTTTAATTACTAGCTATTTTGTGATTTAGGTAACTACAAAGGAAAAGCAAAATGGTATTAAATTCTATTTGTGTCTCTGACCATAGCAAATCTCTTAAATATGAATGTGTCCGTTTTCTAATCTGTAAAATAAGAATAATCAGTCTTAAATGGTTTTAGTGATAATTACATTAATTAACATATATGTAAATTACTATATATGTTAGTGGACTTGGTTCTCTTAAGCATTGCTGACTTTGTTTAGATAGATATTTGTTTCTTGGTTCATAAAGGCATTTTACTTTGTGTCCCATGGAAAGCACCAAGAGCTACTCTGTTGGCATTCAGATTCCTTATGGGTGAATTACTAGTGCTATATGCCTAAGAGGCATATTGTCCAGGAAAAAGAATGTCTATTGCTTTAACCTTTGTATAGTTCTTGTTTTTTGTTAACTATAAAAAATACTCAATTTAAAAATGTACAGCAGAGAAAATAAATGAATCTAACAAAATTATTTCTCAAAAGCTATCTCAAATTGCTTGATCTGTTATTTTTATGAGTCAGGTGTTATTATTTAATTAAAATCCAGATGTTGTCTAATTGCAATGTGACCTCAGGTCAGATTCTGGAGTTCTATTGAAAACTCACAGTGTTTATCTCTGTGTGAATATGTGTGTGTCCTATGGATAAATCACTTAGGCAAATGAACAAATGCTCTGGTGCACTAATGACATCTACCTTTAAAATTCTGGAGGTCACAACATCTACGGGCTCCTTTTGTGAAGCAGTCATAGTAAATCATCAAAATTTAAAATATAATAAAAAATAATCAAACAAAAGAGTAACTTGTAAACAGAAAAGAAAAATTATTTTGAAGTTTTTTTTGAAACAAAGAATAACAGAATCAAGTTTTTCCTAGTCAATTGAAGCATAAAAATTATTTTTAAAAGTGTCACAGAGCTACAGTTTTCTGGAGCAGCAGAAGAAAAACCAATGTAGAAATGAGAATAAGCAGATTAGGGAGGTGAAATAATTTTGTATGAATTAAGCTAATCATTCTTAGTTTTGCTCCTTGTCTGGATTATTAAGACTACTGGCTCTGGCTTTTTATGCGATGGGCCTTGTGGAATCGTCACATACTGTTGGGTCTCTTTGCTATCATATTTCCCATAAGCAGAAAATAAGGGGATGTAGCCTTACCTGCATTTATCTAAGTATTTGCACAGGCATCTCATTAGGAACACATTGTACAAGGTTAAAAACAGAGAAAATAGAATGAAAATAAAAACGACCCAAAAAGTTGAGTTTGTGATTTAATATAGCTGTACCACTTCAGTGTTATTGACCTTACCCAAGGGTCAGTACAGTCAGAAACATATCATATTGGAGAATAAATACAGGGGATAATGATTATTTAGGCTGATAAATTTGAATTTCAAAAATGGATGTATATGGAGACTACGAAAATGAGACTATGTTTGTTAAAAGGTAGGGGTAAAGGGGAAAGAGCCAGACCCAAATAAAGTGGGAAAACTCATGCCACATGCATCTCATTCTCTGTGACAAGTTTTAATGATGGTGTCTTTGTTTTCTCATGTTCTCCAAATAGAAAACCCATTATACTCAGAAAATTTATATAGCCTACTTGGGATCTATGCTAAGGTTGACATGAAGCAGTTAAGGAGAACCACTGCTTATATATTGTCACAATAGAGAAAGGAATGCTATGCTGAATGAAGTTGGAAGGATCTGACTTGTTTAATACTAAACGATAAGTACAGTTAGCAGCTTCTGAGGGAAGTGGGGGCTAAGAGATAAATCTATCAATAATTGATTTTACATGCTAATTATAACTTAAAAATTTTAGAAAATGCTGACCTCTACAGATAATTAGATTTTATCTATTTAAAAAATGTTTAAATAGATTTTAGCTATTTTAAAATACATTTTCCATTCAGCATGAACTCATTGTTAATTGAAGTAACATTAATATAAAGTAAAATTGAGATTTAGCAATAATAATAATTTCTAGAAAATTGTTACTATGTACAAGGCGTGATTATAAGTTTTTAGCATATATTAATTCACTCTGTTCTCACCCCATATATATTTTAAAACAAGGAAACCAGGGGGTAAGAGCAAGACAAAGTAATTGGCCCAAGTCAGACAGACAGACCTGGTGTTGAGAATTAAACAGTTCGAATATTTCAACATTGTATGTTGTTGCCTCTGAATTAACTATTTGATTAATCTGATTGTTCAAGATAACACATCTATTTCTTTGGCCATTTTTATCATCTGAAAATATCTGGTTTTCCATTGTAACTTGTAATGTTAAAGATACATTTGAATCTACTTTAATAATTTTATTACTACAATATCAGTAATAAATTGTTCTCTAATTCCACTCATCCTATTTCTATTTTACCAGCTTTGTGGAATGTGGTCATTATTACAGGCCTATTTCTAGCTTTTCTGCCTTCTTTATTCAGTCAGCACTCACTGGTGCATTATTGCAAAATACATTTTCCTAGTCCTAGAGTTACAGACATGAGTAGTTAAAAAATATTCCCAGCTGATTTTGATATTTTCCTCTTCTTTACCTTTTGAGAAGCACCAAATTAATTCAAAAATCTACCTCCTCTGCTTCAGATCTGCACCCATGTTATTGTGCACCACAAGAGAAAACCAGATGATCTTAAAGATTAGTACCACAGCAAATTTATGGTATTCAAACTCAGAGGTAACCACAACAACTTGGCAATCCTATTACATTTTTCTTATCTGGCCTATTTCCCATTCCCTTCAGCAATTACTCCAGCCCTTCTTCATTTTCTTTAAATCCCCAACCCCAATAGAGTCTATCTTACCCCATCAATTATCCCCTCCCTAGGCTGTATTTTTAGGCTTCTCTAAGCACACATATACCACACACCTACACCACATTTATACAAATGTTCATATGTCAAAAGTTGAATACCCACACATACACACAAACATGCATATATGCATAAATGCACAAGAACAGAAGTATACATGTGTATTAATATGTGTGTGCATTCAATTTTTGACACAATTGATTTCAGTTACCTTCTTAAAACTCAGTTTTCCTTCTATTTCCAAATCACCAACTTTATATTCTCTTTCTCTCTTTTATTTTTTGACAGAGTTTTTGCTCTTGTTGCCCAGGCTGGAGTGTAATGGCGCGCGATATCAGCTCACTGCAACCTCCACCTCCTGGGTTCAAGCGATTCCCCAGTCTCAGCCTCCCGATCAGCTGGGATTACAGGTGCCTGCAACCACGCCCAGCTAATTTCTGTATTTTTTTTTAATAGAGACAGGGTTTCACCATGTTGGTCAGGCTAGTCTCGCACTCCTGACCTCAGGTGATCCACCCCCATAGGCCTCCCAAAGTGCTGGGATTACAGGTGTGAGCCCCCCGCACCCGGCCCCTATAATTCTCTTTCTTTTGCAGCCACTTATCAGTTTTTTTTTTTTTTTAAATCCTTTCCTTAAAATATGAAGGTCATTAGGACTGTTATTTAAATTATGTGTCTTCCTCAGGAATCTGTATTAAACCTTCAAGTCTTTTTACTGTATATCAAAAAGGCTGAAACTATGGTCCTGAAGTGGGCTTTAAGGGCACAGTACAACTCCCGAGACTATGTATTTAATGATATGTATTATATTTAGTTATATATATAATTATAATAATTACAAACATTTTTCTTGAAGATATATACACACCTATTTCTAAGGATGACATCTGGAGTTTTAAAATTAGAATGTGACATACTAAAAATGAAGAACCATTGTTCTAAAACTCTTGTGCATTTAAATCTTGATCTATACTTCTAATCACTATCTGTATGTAGATAACTTCTTCTTTTTTTTGGGGGGGGGACAGAGTCTCACTCTGTTGCCCAGGCTAGAGTGTAGTGGTGTGATCTCAGCTCACTGCAACCTCTTCCTCCTGGGTTCAAGTGATTCTCCTGCCTCAACCTCCCAAGTAGCTGGGACTACAGGCCCACACCACCACTCTCAGGTGGTTGTATTTTTAGAGACAGATTTCACCGTGTTGTCCAGGCTGTTCTCGAACTCCTGCCCTCAAGTGATCCATCCACCTTGGTCTCCCAAAGTGCTGGGATTACAAGTGGGTAAGCCACTGTACCCACCTGTCTGTAGATTACTTCTACCTTTATATTCTGAACTTGGACTTCTGAGCTACATCTGTGTGCCCAAGAGACAAGTATACATCTTCACCTTTACATCTCACAGGCAACTTAAATTGAACAAACCCAAACTACATTCACTAACTTTGTAAAGATTTTATCTCCTTTTTCTGTGTGTGTGTGTTTTTTTTTTTTTTTTTCGATGGAGGAGTCTGGCTCTGTTGCCCAGGCTGGAGTGCAGTGGTGTAATCTCGGCTCACTGCAAGCTCCACCTCCTGGGTTCATGCCATTCTCCTGCCTCAGCCTCCAGAATAGCTGAGACTACAGGCACCCGCCACCATGCCCGGCTAATTTTTTTTTTTTTGTATTTTTTAGTAGAGACGGGGTTTCACCATTTTAGCGAGGATGGTCTTGATCTCCTGACCTCGTGATCTGCCCACCTCGGCCTCCCAAAGTGCTGGGATTACAGGCGTGAGCCACCACGGCTGGCCGTCCTTTTTCTCTTTTTTATATCTCAGTGACTGCCATCATTACCCTGCATTTGTCCAAGTGATACAACTAGAAGCCATACTAGACATTTCCCTTTTTGTAATCTAGACGTTTTATAAATCACCAAATCCAGTTGGACCATCCCTTTAATATGTCCAGGATTCCACTCCACTTCTCAGTCCTTTCAGTCATTGATTGAGCCCAAGTCCTCACTTGTTTTCCATGTGAAGAATATCTTCGTCTAGTCTCAAAATTTCCATATTGTTACCAGAAACATCTTTCTGAGACAAAAGTTTAATTATGCCTTTCCTGCATCTAATATTTAGATACAAACCCAACATGACTTACTAGATTGTGAAAAAATATTATAATCCTATTTATATAAATGATAAGATTGATCATTAATAATACTCAGTATCTAGATTGACAGCAGCATTCCTTGTCCATGTATCTGACAATCAAGTATCACATTTATTGCATAAGATATACTAAGGCAAAAAAAAAAGCCCCAGAAAAAAGGGAAATTGTGTTGTCAGTAACCAATTGTTTAATTACCAGTGGACCTCCACCCATGTTATTGTGCATCACAAGAGAAAACCAGATAATCAAAGATTAGAACCACAGCAAATTTATGGTACTTTCAGTTCATTACACTGCACTATAGATAACATAAACTAGGTAGATGTATTTACTGATCATATTATTTAGTTTTGACTAAAATAACCATCAGTAAATAGACAAGAGATTGATTCAATTTTCTGCAAAGAAACCACAATTGGGAAGATAATACAAAGCAAGAACCACCAACCAGTAAGAAAGTTTCACAATCATGTTTCTATTTGTGTACTTCATCTCTTCTTAAGCCAAAAAATAGGTAAAAACAGTAACAGTCTAAAACAATCAGCAAGACTTTGGTTAGAAAAACTGGAAAATCTTAAGAAGGATACATGAAATATGTATTTATATCCTTTGTTGTGAATAATGGACTTTACCTAAGTATATATTGTGCCTTGAAATAGAAGCTAATGATAACACAAAGCCATCAAAAGTAGCAAGACTTTCAAAACATTAATAAAAATATTTATGGAGTAAAATAGTCATTTAAAATATAATTTAATTTATCTTTATCTCACTATATTTTTCTATTATGTACTTTTATAATATATATATACTGCAAAAGTAAAACAAGACCTATTTCCTTTGCAAATAATAATGTTTATATTAATGATTTTTGCATGAAAATATTTACGTATGGTGGTGAATGAGCAAAACATTTTGAGGCCAATTACTTATAGTATAATACAATTATACTTACTATAATTACTTATAGTATACTACAAGTACCTTTAATAAAGGGTACAAGGTCCCTCAAGATGGCCCGTTTTCAAATTCAGCTACAATTTGTATTACGTGCCCTTTGAATCTATCATTTCTAACTTCTTAAACTTCTCAGGATATATTACACACATCACATTATGTCTTTCTGAAGTCCACCCCAGCTCATTGATCTCTTACAATGCATTGCCTGGTTAACTTGGACTTGACCATTACAACTAAGTTTGATCATCTGTTCTTCTCAGGATAAGCTTCATTAGTACTGTTCACATGTCCATTTTGGTTTTGCTTCTGCCATGAACATTTAGTGTTTTGCTATCCAGCTCACTGCACCTCCTTGGGCAAATAATTTTCTTGGTTTATTTGGAGAACTCTAATACCCCTTGTCATCCATTTTCATTGGGATGAAAACTGAAATCTATTTTAAGTAACACCAACTTCATATGTTACAGAGATTCATTGAGAGTTGAGCTTCTGAACCAGGTTGGACTGATCATAGAACCTTAACCTCTTCGTGTACAGCATGAGGACTATAGCTAATAATATTGTATTGTGTACTGGATGTTTGCTCAATGAGTAGAATTTAGGTATTTTCACCAAAAGTTTAGAAAGGTAACTATGTGAAATGAGGGATATGTCTATTTGTTTACTATAGTAATTTCACTATGTATATCAAAACATTACATTGTACTCGTAAAATATATAAATTTTTTAGAAGTACAGAAGAAATTTTTGTCTCTAGATTTTTTTTTCAACCTCAGATTCAGCAATTTTTTTTTTAATCAATACGTAGTAGAAAGGATTCCTGCATTGGCTGAGAAATGGGATTAAAAGGCTTTGTTCCCTGGCAAAACTAAAACTAAATATCAAGTGTTTCATATAAGTATAAATTTAAGATTATTTTTTCTTGGGGAAAAAATCTATGATGCAATTATTCCTTTATCTGGCTATAATAAAGAATAGCTAATATGCACAGTTAATAAAAATGAAATGAATAAGAGTTTGGGATGTGAATAATAAAGGTTAGAATTGAAACTTATTAAAAAATCTCTTGCCTTCTTGTTTTTGTTGTTATTTTTCTTACTTCAACTGTATCTTAAGAGAAGCCACTGACACACTCAGAGATTAGCTGAAGCTATTTTACTGGTAGTGTTAGTGCCAATTCAATCCAGAATCTGAGATCAATTTAAATGTATTTTCATCATTTAATTTTATTTTTCTCCTGTGAATTTTCAAGCTGTTGCTTAACAGTTTCTCAAGTTTCACTAGGCTGTTTTAAAGTCTGAGGTAATACAGAAAACTGAAACTTTTAGAAGGGCCATTTGGAATGTTCCTTTTACTATAAAATGTTTTAATACAGTATCATATGACTTTTGAAATTTGTTTTCTGTTAAAAATTCTGATAATCACCAGTCAGAATGTAGAAAAAATTAGCTTTCCCATCTATTTTGTTCAGGTACAGAAATAAGAAGTATGATACATCTAAGATCTCTAAGCAAAGAAATCAACTATAGATTGTTAGTTTTAACTCTTTTTTCATGTTACTTTACTAAATATTTTCTGGTGTTCAGTATAAACTTTTGATAAAACATTTTTATTATGAATATGATCCATTAAATCAATGACTGGGTACATAAGAACGAAATGCCCATTTATTTGAAGACGTGTTATTCTGCACCGCCTGCTGTGTGTCTGTGCCTGAGAAATAGCTGACTAGTGAAGGAAGAAGAGAGGTAGAGAAAGGATGGGGTGGTGATTTCTGAACCAAGACAAGGATTTGTGCGGAAACAAACTGAGAAAACCTGAGAAGCTATTTAGCTTCGATTTTTGAACTCCCCATAAGATTCATTTGATAATAAAAGCTATTTAGCGTGGTGGTTCTGACTATTTGGAGTTCTGACTATTTAAGTATAAAACTACATATTGTTTTTCTCTTCTTCTCATCACTCCTACAGACGTTCTGAGGAGGTATGGGTGAAAATGCCCCAGGGCATGTCTTCTAATGATATCTCCTGGGCTGCCACCTCTGTTGAGGGATCTGGCCATCTCTAAGTGTCTTCAGGGTACACTAAATGTTTCTGCTGCCTTTCACTTTTTCTCACTGGGGCCACTGATGGAAAAATGTATTGATTTCCAAAGTCTTCAAGTTGTGAAGCTTCACTGTGCTCTCTGCAATGCTACAGAATTTCCACACTTCCACCTGGGTTGCACAGGGGTGTTACTTGTGCTTAGGCATTCTACAAAATATTTTTTGCTAGTAATTTTTTTCAGCTTTTATTATCAGAAAAGTCTAAAGGAGGCTGAACTCATGGATAAATTGAGAGCAAACAACAAACCGGACAAGTACTCTTCCTTCTTTGAAAATTAAGTTTATGATTTTGTTAACCAGACATTTGGCAATGTCTGAAACATTGGCTGTCATAGCCGGGAAAAGGGTACAACTACTTTCTAGTGGTAAAGTTCTGAGGTGTTGCTAAACTCTAATAATGCAAAAGGAAGCCCTGGACACTAAAGAATTATCCACTCCACAATGTCAATAATGCTAAAGTTGAAAAACTCTGTTGTATTGGCTTGTTTGCCTAATAAATGCCCAGTTTCCCTTGATTTTTAAACCCCAGCACTGAATAGAAGTTAGGTTTAAGATAGTAAATACTTTGAGTCCTTACCCCATCCCCAACATATTTAAGCATATACACTTTTACGTATATACACATGAACAAACACAAACATATATAATAGAACCACATTTTCTACAGATACAATTAATATGACTTTTGGAAGCAAATAAATTGACAAAATAAATTGATCATTGAGACCTGCACAACAGAAAAACTAATTATGAATAAAGAGATAAAATAATATGCCTGAATATTCATTTATACAGTAGGCCTCAATCACAAACAGGATTTTCTCTGTATTTTTAGTATATATATTGCTTTCAAATGAAACAGCTTTCTGATTTGGAAGTAAAGACTTTCATTTTGCTCTAAAAAATTTCAAAAATTAAAGTCTTACATATATTTAATAATAAATTCAATCACAGCTGAGTATATTTTCAGCATCATAAAAATGAGATATGATATATTTTTATACTGTTACATTAAAAATTACTGAAATAGCTAACTTATTTAAACACTTACAATGTCTTAGGTTATAGTCAATTTTTGTAACCTCAAGTAAGGATTTCAGCAAAAAATGTTGAAATCTCTTAAGTAAATTAAATAAGCCACACCATAATAAAAATCCTCAACCTTACTATGTTCAGTGAATAAGACATGAAAAGGTTACATTGATTATTAAAATATAATTAAAGATTTGAAGCAATTCATTAAATGCAATTAAGAGAAATTATCCAAGATTAATGCCCAAAATGAATTTAACATTTAAATTCTTTTCTAAAGCATGATTGGTCTATTTTCAAAGATTAATTTTATTAATCATAACATGTAATATGTGAAGAATGTACAAGATGTGTTTGCTTCAGTAAATGTCTGTTTCTAAAAATGTTAATGATAAAAAAGGCTGAATGGCCTATTACGTGACATATTTATGATGTATAATTAGTTAGCTCTTAAAATTGTTTTGAACCAGTGATTCTCCAATGTGTTCTTCCTATTCACTTGAAATTCTATAGGAAAAGGAAGTGAGAATGTGAGTTCTGAAAAATCTACATGTACAATATTTTTCACTCTGGTAAAAAACACATAAAATAAAATTCTCCATATCAATCATTTTTAAGTACACATTTTTAGTTATGTTAAGTATATTCACATTGTTGTCAGGTGGATCTCCAGGACTTTTTCATCTTACAAACCTAAAACTCTATACCTATTCAACAACTTCCCATTCCTCCCTCCCTGCAGCCTCTTGTAGCCACCAGTCTACTTTGTATTTCTGTGAATTTAACCGCTTTATATACCTCAAGTAAATGGAATCACCCAGTATCTTTTTGTGACTGGCTTATTTCACCTAGTGTATTGTCCTCCAGGTTCATCAATGTCATCATATGTGACAAAATGTCCTTTCTTTTTATGGCTGAATAATATTCCATTGTATATACTAACTATACTTTGTTTATCCACTCATTCATCAATAAACAGTTGGGTTGCTTCCACCTTTTGTATATTGTGAATAGTGCTGCTATGAACATGGGTGTACAAATATATCTTTGAGATACCGTTTTTTTGTTTTTGGTTTTTTTTTTTGAGATGGAGTCTCGCTCGGTTGCCCAGGCTGGATGGAATGCAGTGGTGAGATCTCAGCTCACTGCAAGCTCCGTCATACTGCTTTTAATTTTTTTGGTTGTATACCCAGAAGTAGGAATGGTGGGTTATATGGAAGTTCTATTATTAATTTTTTGAGGAAACTCCATAATGTTTGCCATATGGTAGCACCAGTTTACAGTCGCACTAACAGTACCCAAGGGTTCCAATTTCTCCACATTTTCCCCAACACTTGTTATTTTCTGTTGTTGTTGTTACATAGTAGTCATCCTAATAAGTGTGAGGTGATTTCATTGTGGTTTTCATTTGCATTTCTCTGATGACTAATGATGTTGAGCATCTTTTCATATGCTTATTGGCCATTCCTATAACAATTTTGGAGAAATGTCTATTCAAGTTTTTTGACAGTTTTTGTATCAAATTATCTGATTTTTTGTTGTCGAGTTGTAGAAACTCTTATATATTCTGGATATTAACCTCTTGTCAAATTTATGATTTGAAACATTTTCTTTCATTTGTAGTGTTTTCACCCTATTGATCATGTTTTTTGATGCACAACAGTTTTAAACTAATGTAGTTCCATTTATCTACTTTTACTTTGTTGTCTAAGCTTTTAGTACTGTTTCCAAGAAATCATTGCCAAGTCCAATGTCATGAAACTTTTCCCTTATATTTGGTATGTTTGTGAAAGATCATTTGATCATACACACAGGATTTCTTTCTGGGTCCTCTATTTTGTTCCAGTGGTCTATTTGTCTGTCTTCATGCCAGTAGCACACGGTTTAGATTGCCATAGTTTTGTGATGTGTTTTGGAATCAGGTAGGGTGGGTCCTCCAACTTTGTTCTTTTTCAAAACTGTTTTGGCTATTTGGAGTCTCTTGAGATTCTATATAAAGTTTTAAATAATTTTTTCTGCTTTTGCAATTAGGGCTTACTTTGAATCTGTAGATAGCTTTGGGTAATATGGATCCATATATGATTTCAATATATATTTGAATATAATACTGAGATAATAATGAAGGAAGATATTTATTGTCATGAAATATGGTATATCCATTCAGGATATCATATTTAGCTCTCATGCCTTCATATAGCCTTCTTGTCTGTGACAGTTTCTCAGACTTGTTTTTGATGACCTTCACAGTTTTGAAGAGTACCAATCAGGTATTTTGTAGAATGTTCCTCAACTGATATTTGTCAGTTTTCTCATTATTAGACTGAGGTACAGGGTTTCTCATTATTACACTGAGGCTCAGGGTTTCTGGGAGGGAGACCACAGGGGTAAAGTGCCATATCTCGAAATATTGTGGATACAGACTGTCAACGTTAACCTTGATCACTGGGCTGAAGTAGTGTTTGTTAATGTAAAGTAAGTCTTCATACTCCTCTGCCCACTCTTGTACTTACCATTCTGTACTCTTTGGAAGAAAGTCCCTATGCGCAGCTCATATCTAAGGAAAGAAAAGTTATGCTTCATTTCCTTAAGGGAGGAGTATTTATTGTGTACGTATAAAATAAAATAAAATTTAGAATCCTTTTGCATCTACATGCTAAAAGATTTTTATAGATAATTATAAATTATATATAATTTTCATTTATAAAATTATATATAATTTATAAATTTTAGAATCTTTTTGCATGTAGATTTCTTTAACTTCCCTCATTTATGTATTTATTAGATCATTTATTCTTATAATTTTAGATCTATGAATTTTTGTATACTTTGAGTTAAATTCAATATGACTTTACTAATTCTGTTACTTAGTTTGTTCCACTGTTGGTCAAATGGGGCTCATCCAGCTGGCTTCTGTATAACTTTGACATATCTCCATTAATGTGTTTGTGTGGACTTAGATTAGTTATAAGTTTATATTAGAAACTCTAGAGCAATCTCTTAAAAAATCAGAGACAGAAGTATAATTGATATGCAAAATGGTATGAGAAAAATGGAAACACATAAAATGCTCAGTTAAAACCAGAAAAGGCAAAAATAACATGGTTATTAAATATTCAAGAAACAAATAAATACAAATAAAAGAAAACTGTTATAAACCTGATGGATATTAATCCAATAATATCAACAATCACTTTTGGTTTTAATGGTCTAATTACACTAATTTCCTCTCCCCTGACTTTCCCCTGAGTCCCTAATGTCCATTGTATCATTCTTATGCCTTTGCATTCTCATAGCTTAGCTCCCACTTATAAGTGGGAATATATGATGTTTGGTTTTGGGTACAGTGTATATTGTTCAGGTTATGGGTGCTCCAAAATCTCAGAAATCACCACTAAAGAACTTATTCATGTAATCAAACACGATTTGTTTCCCAAAAACCTACGGAAATACAAAATAAAATAAAATAAATTAATTGAGACAGATAATCCAAAGCATAAAATTCATTAAAATGCCAGTAAATTATTACTTAAAAATAAATAAAAAATTATAAAAAATAATTATGGTAATTAAAAGGCAGAATGTCAGAGTAGATAAAGAAAAAATAACACCAAGCTATATATGAATTTTAAGAAGCTCACTTTAAACATAAAAACAAGTTGAAAATAAAGAAATGGAGAAAGATAAACTATGCTGTCTCTAATCAAAAGAAGCTGTAATAGCTATATTAATTTCAGACAAAGCAAACTTGGTAACAAGTCATCTTATAAGAGGAAAAAGAAGAAACTAAATATTGATGAGAGTCCATTTTGCAAAAAATATAATTATCTTACATGTGTATACACATAAAAAGAATGTCAAAATATGTAGGTAAAAAATTGAAAGACTACAAAAGATTTAGGCAAATCCACTATAATAGTTGAAGATCGCAATACCTTTGTGTCAGTTAAGATATAAATGACCTGAATAGCATTATCAATCTATTTTATCTAATTGACAATGTAGAATACTTCAACAATAGCAGAGTATGCATTCTCTTTGTTAACATTTGTTATTATTTTCGATAGTTTACCTCTTTTCAATTCCATTGAAAATAATAACAAATGTAAAAGTCTTCTTTTAAAAGTTCAATAAAATTGATATAAAGCTCTAGTCAGGCTAACAAAGAAAAAAAAGAGAAAGAAGAAATTATGTTTCCTTCATATGAAAATTTTTGCATTTAATAAGATTGTATAAAAAATCATGTGCTTTAAAAATGACTTTATTTACATATATCTATATCTATGTGTATATATATCTATATCTATATATCTATATATAGATATAGATATATATATGCAGAGATTCGGCGATTTGATTAGATTTGGGAAAAAAATAGTTGAAGTTCCAGAGCTAGAAGAACGACAAGTCATTTCAGACAAAAGGAAGAACCTGTGCAAGGACAAGCATATATGGCTATCCACAGCATGTTGAGGAAAAATTTACAAATTTGATGATGGGCATAGAAAGGAGGGAGTGGAGGTAATGTTAGAAAATGCATTTTTAGGTATTTTTAAATAGAATTGCTTGCTATTTAAAAGACCTTAGAATTTAATCTGTGTCATTCCAGTACCAGGAATGAGGATATTCTATAACATGAAAAGGTCATGGCAATACTTACGCATTATTTGGCCGATGAACTAGATATGAGAGAAAATATAAATGGGTAGAACATTCTAAAGGACAATATATAATTCTGATGAATTTAAAATAGGGTCTAAAGTTAAATATCAACAGTGGTAAAATGACAAAGTTCTCATAGAAAAGGCATTATGTAAACTGTGGAAACTGATATTAAGGAAGCTGTGGAGAGTCACTGTAATTTTTTTAGTTTTTGTAGGTGTAGGAATTGTTTTATTCATGTTATTGAAGGATATGTAGGAAGGAATAGTGTGCTTGTGAAATAAGAATTCTATTCCATGTTTTATTTGGGTGATGGATAGTTTAATGAGCTTAAATAAGGTTTTATCATAAAGATTCACTGAGCTCAGGAGAACAATAAGAGGCAGTATAGAACAGTGGTTATGAGCTCAGATTCTGGGACCAGACCTTCCTTCCATATTTTAACTCCAACTACACCTCTAGCAAACTGTAGAGTTCACAGTTTCCTCATCTGCAAAATAGAAATAATAAGAGCATCTAATTTAGACGAGTTTTGTAAGACTCAAATGGATAAATATAGGCAAAATACATATAACAATGCCTGACATATAGTAAGTACTTAATACATTTGAGATGGTACATACGTATATAAGGAAGTCAATGAATTCTTTAGGGATTTACTGAAGTAATGGGGTTAGTGAAATCAACCAAGAAGCATTTAATTCCTAGAAGAACTAGGGAGATATCTGAGAAGCAGAAATAATAAATACGTTGAAAAAGGAAGAGAAATCAGCAAAAGGTAAAGAGAATGGTAGGATAAGAAATAGAAGATAGTGTTGAGTGCTGTTAACAACATAGAAAAGAGAGTAGAATTTCAAGAAAGAAGAGATGACTGCCAGTATCAAATAATATAGATAGGAAACATAGCCTAAGTAGCATAAGCTTTGAAACAGTCTTTTGCAGTTAGAAGTTAGAAAATATTAGAATTCATAAGAGCAGTTTGCATTGAGAGATGAATAAAATCACAGATTTCACTGGGCCAGAGAACATTATAAATGTATAGTGATGGAAATTATGATTGTTCACTATGCAAAAAGAGGCATGGTGCTCAGCTAAGAAATGTTTGTGCTATAGTGAAAAATATTCTAGCAAAAGATTGAAGTGTTTAATTAAAGAAGATATACATAAAAATCTTATATTTTCATGGTAAAATGACTTTATTAATAATAGCAAAAGGAATACTAAAATATTGAGAAATACTAAAGTATTTGCCAAATCTGTTTAAAGACAATTTTATATAGACAAAATAAAGATGTGAAGAAATGAGGAGGCAAGCTGTTTTCCTCTATAATTTTAAAAAATCTCTATACACTTATAAATTTAATGTAATCTGAATAAAATTACCAGCTGGATGATTATACTAATAAATAAATTAAAAAACAAACAAAAGTAGCCAATAATTTTTTTGAAAAAGACTAATAAGCATATGACCAGAAAACTTACCAGAAGATGTGGGTAGGCCAGCACTGGTCTTTAAGAAATCACCTACAGAGTGCTGGGAAACTTGCAGAAAGTTCACATGAACCAGAGCTCATCCATAGAAATGGCCACCCAAAAGGGCGGCTGAGAAAATTTCAGAAAAATATGAACCATAACTTTCTACTGTGGCTTACTGCACCTTATCCACTCATGGCTGCACCAAAAAACAGTACACCAGTATCAGGATGAGAAGTGACTTCCTCTTGCCACAAGTCCTATAATTCCTCCAGGGCTTCTACTGGCAGGGCCTAACATGAAGCCAAATGGAAAAGGATGATTATTTACAGGGTACAACTCTTGTATCACAAAATAAACAAAGATGAGTGGATTTGATGGGGAAATGTAATAATGAATAATTGGCAAAACATCTAAATACAAATGGAAGTTTAGTAGATTATAAATAATCAAAGATATTGTAAAACCACTAGAATAAATTATGAGAGATTTATTTTATAAAATCGAAGTGTAGATGTGCATTCTGGAAATTATTTTTTAAAACATCAGAAAATTAAAACTTTGAGACATGCCCTTAAGTATTATGTATCACAAAATAACTATAAGCAACATCAAATACAAACAATAACCAGAGAAAAATACTAGCAATTAACATATCAGAAAACTGTCAAATTATTCAGACACATGAAGAATTTGTACATGTCAATTAAAAAAATGCACCAACATGACAGATACATAAATATATAATCAGACATTGAGAAAATAGGAAATACAAAGGTCTCTTAAAATATAAAATAATGGGCTGGGCGTGGTGGCTCACACCTGTAATCCCAGCACTTTGGGAGGCCGAGGTGGGAGAATCACGAGGTCAGGAATTCGAGACCAGGCTGGCCAACATGGTAAAATGTCATCTCTACTAAAAAAATAAAAAAAATTAGCTGGGCGTGGTGGTGGACAACTGTAATCCCAGCTACTCGGGAGGCTGAGACAGGAGAATCGCTTGAACCTGGGAGCTGGAGGTTGCAGTAAGCCGAGATCATGCCACTGCACTCCAGATCTGGTGACAGTGCAAGACTCCATCTCAAAATAAATAAATAAATAAATAAATTAAATAATGATCAGCTTCACTCAAACTAAGAAAAAGGAAAATGTTAAGTACAATGGACTTTTTTCACCTACAAAATCACCAAAGAGCTAAAAATTTGATAATGTTCTGCACTGATAAAAACAACAAAGAAACTAGTAGGCTCATATATTGCTAGTGTGCAATCTGGCAATATCTACATCTGTGTACATACAGAGGTAAATATTGAAATGTATGTATTGAAATGTACATAACTGAAATTATTTTCAGTTCTATGAATTTATTCTAGAATTATCTTTACATAAATGAAATCTGAAGTATGTACATGGATAAATATTGAAGCTTTTTCTTTATTGGAAAAGATTTTCAACAGCTGAAATTTCCATCAGCTATTGACTGATTAAAAAATATGGCACATTTATATCCACCACAGAAACACACTTAAGTGCATAGACCATCAACACTATAAAGCAAATACACAACAAAGGCTACATAAAAAACAGCTAACACAACCACAAAATTAAATTTGCACGTATTAATATTAATCTTGAATCTAAATGGGCTAAAAACCCCACTTAAAAGGCACAGAGTGGCAAGTTGGATAAAAAAGACCCAACTATATCTGTCTTCAAGAGACCTATCTCACATGAAAGGACACCCATAGGCTCAAAATAAGTGGATGGAGAAAGATCTATCAAGCAAACGGAAAACAAATAAGAGTAGGATTTACTATATTTCAGACAAAACAGACTTTAAACCAACAATGGAATAGGACAAAGAAAGGCATTACATAATGACAAAGGATTCAATTCAACAAGCAGACTTAACCATTCTAAATATATATGCAACCAAAACCAGAAGACATAGATTCATAAAACGTTCTAAGAGACCTACAAAGAGACTTAGATGACCATACAATAATTGTGGGAGACTTCAACACCTCACTGACAGTATATGACAGATCATAAAGATGGAAACTAACAAAAATACTCCGGACCTAAACTGGACACATGATCAAAGGACCTAAAATACATCTATAGAACATTCCATCCAACAAAAATTGAATATACATCCTTCTTATCAGCCCATGGCACATACACTACAATTGACTATATGCTCAGCCATAAAGCAATTGTCAACAAATTCAAAAACACTGAAATCACACTCTTAGACCACAGTGTAATAAAAATAGAAATCAATACCAAGAAGATCTGTTAAAACCATAGAATTAATGGAAATTAAATCTGCTCCTGAATGACTTTGGGGTAAATAATGAAATTAAGGCAGAAATCAAGGAATTATTTGAAACAAATAAACACAAAGATACAACCTACAAGAATTGCTCGGACACAGCTAAAGTAGCGTTAAAGGGAAAGTTTATAGCACTAAACACCCAGTGAAAAAGTTAGATCTCAAATTAACAACCTAACCACACCTCAAGCAACTTGAAAAACAAGAGCAAATCAACCCCAAAGCTAACAAAAGAAAAGAAATAACCAAAACCAGAGCTGAATTGAATGAATGGAAATGAGGAAAACTATACAAAAGATCAACAAAACCAAACTTTGTTTTTTTTGTCAGAATAAAAAATATTAATAGACCACTAGCTATACTAATAAAGAAAAAAATCCAAATAAATACAATCAGAAATGACAAAGAGGACATTACCAATGACCCCACAGAAATTAAAAAAAAAAAAAAAAAAACAAGCTCAGAGACTATTACAAACATCTCTATGCACACTAACTAGAAAAACTAGAAAAAAAATAAGTTATTGGAAACATAAACCCTCCCAAAATTGAACCAGGAAGAAACTGAATCCCTCAACAGACCAGTAATAGATCAGTAATACAAAACAAAAAACAAAAAAACTAACAACGAAAAACCCCTGGTCTAGATAGATTCATAGCCAATTTCTACCAAATATACAAGGAAGAATAGTGCTAATTCTACTGAAATTTTTCCAAAAAATTGAGGAGGAAGGACTCCTACCTAACATATTTAATGAGCATCTTTCTGATACCAAAATTGGCAGAGGCAGACACACAATGAAAAAAGAGAACTTCAGGCCAATATCCCTGATAAATTTGGATGCAAAAATCCTCCACAAAATACCAGCAAACCAAATCCAGCAGCATATCAGAATGAGAATACACCACAATCAAGTAGGCTTTCTTCCTGTGATGCGAGATTGGTTCAACATATGTGAATCAATAAATGTGATTAATCATATAGACAGAACTAAAAACAAAAACCAACTGATCATCTCAATAAATGGAGAAAAGACTTTCAATACAATTCAATATCCCTTCATGTTAAAAATCCTCAACAAACTAGGCACTGAAGGTACACACCTCAAAATAATAAAAGTCATCTATGAGAAACCCACAGCCAACATCAAACTGGGCAAAATCTGGAAGCATTCAACTCGAGAACTGGAACAGGGCAAGGATGCCCACTCTTACCACTCCTATTTGGCATAGTACTGGAAGTCCTAGCCAAAGCAATCGGCAAAAGAAAGACGTAAAATGAAACAAAATATAAAGAGAGAAAGTCAAACTATCTCTCTTTGCAGATGATATGATTCTAGTCCTAGAAAACCCCATAGTCTCTGCCTAAAGGCTCCTAGATCTGATAAACAACTTCAGCAAAGTTTCAAGGTACCAACCCAATGTCCACAAATCTGGAGCATTTTGATACACCAATAATATCCAAGCTGAGAGCCAAATCAAGAATGCAGTCCAATTCATGATAGCCATGAAAAGAATAACATACCTAGGAATACAGGTAACCAGGAAAGTGAAAGTCCTCTATAATGACAATTACAAAACACTGCTAAAAGAAATCTGAGGTGACGCATATAAATGTAAAAATATTCCATGCTCATGGATAGGAGGAATCAATATTGTTAAAATGACCATACTACCCAAAACAATTTACAGATTTAATGCTATTTCTATCAAACTGCCAATGACATTCTTCACAGAATTAGAAAAAAACTATTTTAGAATTAATATGAAACCAAAAAAGAGCCTGAATAGCTAAGGCAATTCTAAGCAAAAAGAACAAAGCTGAAGGCATTAAATTACACAACTTCAAACTATACTACAAAGCTACAGTAACTGAAACAACATGCTACTGGTACAAAAACATACATGGACTAATAGAACAGAATAGAGAACCCAGAAATAATGCTGGCTACATACAGCCATCTAATCTTCAACAAAGTTGACAGAAACAAATAATGGGAAAAGTACTCACAATTTGTATATCTTTCAGATACATAAAAATAATGAGTTTTTTTTTGCTTGAAAACTTTATTAAAATAAGGATTAAACTTGAAAAAAGAATAATCAGAATGCCAGCCCTTTGCATAAAGTCAGCAAGAAAAAGGAAAGAGAGAAAATAAAAGAATAGACTTTAATACATAACTGCTACATTAGAGTTATATTTATTTTAGGAATAAAATACTTTATTAGTAATACACTGCTCTCCAGATTTGTATCCTTGAATCAGTGAAGGCTTCTCAGAAAATGTCATCAACTTTGGTGGAGCTCATCATCTTAACTAGAATGACTTTCACCTTATTCTTTTCCCACTTGAACCCTGCCTAATTTCACTTTAATAATTATATTGTGGTAAGTACAGCCTGTGTTGAACTTCTCCCATATTTAGGACTCTATTATGTTTATTGTTTTATCATCAATATGAGCACTTGCTATTCATTGATAATTAACTGTTTCATCATCTACATTATTCATCTCTGATGAACTTCAGTGCCTTAAAGATCAGGAATAGAAAATACAAATATTTTGCAAGTGCCTATCACACCATTTTTCTAACAGTAAAAGCTTACTAATTTCTTTCTGGAGAAAAAGGAAGTAAAATACTGCCTTTTTTCATATCCTTTGAGGCATATTTGGTGGCAGATTAAGAAAAGCTTCTGTTAAAACTCAGAAATATGAAAAACTACATCCACATCAGCCAATCGCAACAAACAATAGTAATGGGAAAAATACCTGTGGTGAACTGTTCACTAATTAATGTCCTCCTGGGTTTACTATGCTACAATTTAAAAGAAGTTCAGTTCTATAAACTAGGAGAATAATGTAACAGGGACAAAAATCCATTTCGGTTGTCAGTGGCTACAAAGTCCAAATAGCATCAAGGTGTTTTTTGTTAAGCTTTTTTATTACAGAAAAATATCAAGTTATGTCTCTATGAGAAATATTTTTGGAAAAGTAAAATAATCCTGTAGGCAATATATCCATGATGATTTACAAGCCATCAATCTCTTTCCTCACCACATAAAACAAAATCTTTCAGAGATCTAATTAAGGGAAAAATGGAACAAATGATTTATTATTTATATAGTTGATGCTAATAAATTTTACAAGATTATTTCCCCATACAAAGGCAGTTGGAGAGTTATATTCCAAATATTAAGGTATTATATATATATATATATGTTATAAACATGAAGTATATCCAAGTCAACTAGCAACACATGTAAAGTAAAATACTAATGTCTACCTTTAATAAGTCACATGGGGTGCTTATAACTTATGCTGGTACTTGGAAATGTATTATTAAAAGTCTAATTGAAAAGAAAGGAATCTTCATCAATTGAGAACTGATTGAATAAATCTAAGGCTGTTTCTATGTCTTACCCACCAGAAACCCACATCACCCATATCATCCTTGATAATACTCTGTATATGCCCTTTTTTGTACCCTAACTCTCAGCCTTCTTCTATTCCTGAAACCTTCCACTGGGCTCTTTAAGGACTCCCACACCTCATCAGCAATATCTCCCAGATCTTTCATTTTTATCTGCATGTTCTCTTCTATTCATTCTATCTAAAACATGACACTTCTCTAAGACAGTTTTTCAGCAGCTTTCTTGAGTAGATTCTGTTTTCTATCCCATACTCCTTCCTTTTCATTGCTGTTTTCAGACTATTCTCCTTTGCTTTTTCCTAAAAGCCCTTAGCATTGAATCTCTTCTGATTAGATAATACTGTTTATCAACACATCTTGCAGTCAGCAAAAATGATTTTACTTTTTATCTCTCTCTTTAATGTCTTAAATATTTTAGCTCCTAACTCATATCGCCTCTCTCTAAACATGTTGTTTCATAAATACTCCTTTCAGAATCCTTAGTTATGTGCTTTCCAACACCATTCCCTCTCAGTAATAAATCTCAACTCTCCCAATATCAACTGCTAAGCTCTCTCAGCCACACTCTCACAAAATGACACCCTGGACTTCGGCATTACCAGTACGTTTATCCCCTTTGTAACCACCATTTCCATTATTTCATTCTCAGGTCACCAGTTCTGTCTCTCCATCTTAGTCCCTTCAGTACCTGCCCTTTCATTTCACAGGGAACAGTGATCTTCCTGACTATTTTATATGTTTATTGTCTCTTTCACCAAGTTAAATTCCATGGTTAATTCAACTATATATTACTTACAGCCATAACTAGCTCTTTCTCATTTCCATATATTCTCTTTTTTTTTTTTGAGATGGAGTCTCACTCTTGTTGCCCAGGCTGGAGTGCAATGGCATGATCTCGGCTCACTGCAAACCCCGCCTCCCGGGTTCAAGAGATTCTCCTGCCTCAGCCTCCCCAGTAGCTGGGATTACAGGCATGTGCCACCATGCCCGGCTAATTTGTGTATTTTTAGTAGAGACAGGGTTTCACCATCTTGGCCAGGCTGGTCTCGAACTCCTGATCTCAGGTGATCCACCCGCCACGGCCTCCCAATGTGTTGGGATTACAGGCATGAGCCACTGTGCCCGGCCAGTTCAATATATTCTTGTGACAAAATACAAACTCCGGCTAAATTCAAAATACCATCTGATTTGTGTGTTTACCATGCAGCTTAACATTTCTAAATGAAAATAAAAAATAATTCGGACTTGTCTAACTCTAAAGTCACAATTACTAAATTCAGATGTAGAGGTCAGTGATGCCTAATGTTTACTAATATTTCCCCCATCAATTCACATGCTCACCATCTGGCTATTTTGTAACTTCTTTTTTATCAAACCATTAAAACCTCCTCCCTCATTCTCAATCTCTAAACTATTTTAGAATGAATATAGAACCAAAAAAAAGCCTGAATAGCTAAGGTAACTGATCACCTTGATTCTACTTTGCCAACCAATAGAAGCAAGGTGAGATTACCTTCCCAAGTCTCCCTCTCACATCCACAGACCGGTGAGCATCTGTATCCAAATATTAGAACCCCACTCCTGGTACCCATCCCTGTCACCTCTTCAGGTCATTGTGGACCTGATATTTGCATCGTTGCAGTTTTTCCCTCTCTCCGGCACATTGAGTATCTCTCCTTTACTGGATCTCTTTCATCAAAATAAAAACATGTGTTTGTCTCCACATAAAGAAAACCACTCAGTCCTTTAGTTACTGCCATTTCTTTTCTTTCTTTTGCAGCGAACCTACTCCACAACCTATTCATTTTATCTTGAATCTATCTCATTATATGAACCCATTCTACTCAGGCTTTCACTCACATCTTTCCATTGAATTGCTCAGTTCTTATTCTACGTAACCTAGTAGGAATAGCTTTGATACAGTTGATTATTTTTCCCTGAAATGTTTTTTTTTCCAACATTGGACACAATGTATTCCCATTTATTACTATTTAATGTGCTATTCATTCTAATTTTCCTTTGCTGGGTCCTTCTCATCTCCTTGGCCTTTTAAAAATTGGAATGACTCAGT